>NW_028158847.1:0-95000 GCF_964263955.1 Coregonus lavaretus | reverse complement strand
AATCATTACTGCCGACTGACTCCATCTCAGACCCAGGAATCATTACTGCCGACTGACTCCATCTCAGACCCAGGAATCATTACTGCCGACTGACCCAATGGGATCCAACATCCTCAAGATGCTCAAGCGATAAACTAGATTTAGAAGTCATTTTACTTGACTTGTATTCAGGTGACGAAGGTTTGTACTTCGCGCCGTTGTTCCGCTCTCATGTCATGGCATTTCCTCTCTCTCTCGCCGTCGGACTGCTGCTCCAAGGGCACTGGCTTCTATCCAATTGTAGGTTCATATGGTGGATGTTTATTTGTATTTTGACAAACTGGTGTCAATGGCAGCTACTGTAGCTACGTTATATTGTGTTTGTCTCTTTCAGCTGGTCCCGGCTGCGTCATGTACAGTCTCTGCTGTGGGAGGGGGAAGCCGGCCCTGATGGGATTCTCTGCTCTCTGGGTGGGTCCAGCACTGTCTCATAATACTGGAGTCAACATTCAAATATATTATTAAACATTGCTTGAACGCAGTAAACTGTCTTGAGAGATTATATTATTTATACACTGAGTCTACCAAACATTAGGAACACCATCATAATACTGAGTTCCCCCCCCCCCTTTTGCCCTCAGAACAGCCTCAATTTGTCGGGGCATGGACTCTACAAGGTGTCAAAAGCGTTCCACAGGGATGCTGCTGGCCCATGTTGACTCCAATGCTTCCCACAGTTGTGTCAAGTTGGCTGGATGACCTTTGGGTGGTGGACCATTCTTGATACACACGGGAAACTGTTGAGCGTGAAAAACCCAGCAGCGTTGCAGTTCTTGACACAAACCGGTGCGCCTGGCACCTACTACCATACCCCGTTCATAGACACTTAAATCTCTGAATGGCACACACACAATCCATGTCTCAATTGTCTCAAGGCTTAAAAATCCTTATTTAACCTGTCTCCTCCCCTTCATCTACACTGATTGAAGTGGATTTAACAAGTGACATCAATAAGGGATCATAGCTTTCACCTGGTCAGTCTATGTCATGGAAAGAGCAGGTGTTCAAAATGTTTTGTACACTATTCCCTGTTTATATAGATGATGCTTTAGCTATGTTGTATATAATTCATATTAACGTTCCCTGTTTTGTATGATTTCAGCATGATTTGATGTGTTAGTTGATATTGCAGGCATTGACAGCAGGTATAACGAGGGCTGCAGTGAGCTGGCCAACTACCTGTTCTACGGACTGTACAGGAACAACCAGCTGAACCTGGAACACATTCTGGAGGACTTCCCTGAGGAGGTGCTGGATGGTGAGTAGTAGGGGTTATTGGGTTTTAGGATTTTATTAGGATCCCCAAGGCAGCGGCTACTCTTCCTGGGGTCCAAACAGGAAGCGAAACACAACAAATATAATTAATAATATACATAATACAATACACAAATATATACAAATGTCTGTGTGTCTCTTCACAGTCCCCGTCATGCCGTAAGGTGTTCTTTTATGTTTAAAAAAAATATATATGTTTTTATTGATAGCTTGAGTTACCTGGGGTGGCAGAGAGTTCCATGTGGTCCTCTGTAGCTCAATTGGTAGAGCACGGCGCTTGTAACGCCAGGGTAGTATGGACCACCCATACGTAAAAATGTATGCACACATGACTGTAAGTCGCTTTGGATAAAAGCGTCTGCTAAATGGCATATTATATTATTATTATTATTATTATTATGTAGTCATGGTTCTATTTAAAACTGTGTGTTTCCCAGCCTCTGTTCTGGACCTGGGGACTGTGAAGAGACCTCTGGTTGCATGTCTTGTGTTGTACCGATGAGTGTCTGAACTGTGTGCCAACTGCTTGAACAGACAGTTCGGTACCTTCAACACCTCGCACAAAGACCGATTGTGATGCAGTCAATCTCGCCTCAACTTTGAGCCAGGAGAGATTTACATGTCATTGACGTTCGCCCTCCGTGTACATCTAAGTGCAATACGTGCTGCTCTGTTCTGGACCAACTGCAATTTACCCATGTCCAGGGCATAAAATTAACAGCCGCCAAATGCGGGTAGATTTAGGAATTGGCGGGTTAGAATGTCTATTTCACCAGCCATGTAGGCGGGTGGTCAATTTGCAGGGCTTTACAGCGCGAGCATTACATTCGCATTTACATTCGCATCCTTCCAGTTCTCTGCTGCCAATGACTGGAACAAATTGCAAAAATCTCTGAAGCTGGAGACACTTATCTCCCTCACTAACTTTAAGCATCAGTTGTCAGAGCACCTTACCGATCACTGCACCTGTACACAGCCCATCTGAAATTAGCCCGCCCAACTACCTCATCCCTATATTGTTATTTATTTTGCTCATCTGTACCCCAGTATCTCTATTTGCACATCATCTCTTGCACATCATTCCAGTGTTAATACTAAATTGTAATTATTTTGCACTATAGCCTATTTTATTGCCTTACCTCCATAACTTGCTAAATTTGCACACTGTATATTAATTGTATTTCTGTTGTATATATTTTTTTTGATTTTTGTTTTGTTTAACCCCATATGTAACTCTGTGTTGTTGTTTTTATCGCACTGCTTTGCTTTATCTTGGCCAGGTCGCAGTTGTAAATGAGAACTTGTTCTCAACTGGTTTACCTGGTTAAATAAAGGTGAAATAAAAAAATAAAAAAATTTGCGAATAAAATAGAGTTAAAAAGTCAAGTATGAGCGCATGTGAGATTTAGAACAGAAAAATGCTGCCGTAGCTGCTTTCAAAGTATTTCTGCTGGTTAGTTTCAAAGCTGCTAATCGCACAAAGATGTAGGAATCTGTAGCTCAGCTGGTAGAGCACGGCGCTTGTAACGGCAAGGTAGTGGGTTCGATCCCCGGGACCACCCATACACAAAAATGTATGCACGCATGACTGTAAGTCGCTTTGGATAAAAGCGTCTGCTAAATGGCATGTTATTATATTATTATTATTATTATTATTATTATATTATTATATTATTATTATTATTATAATCTATATCCCACCTCGCGCACCAACGCTGCCTGTCTGGGGAGCTTTGTGTACGGTGCTGATAGGTCCATGTCTGGAGGCGCTGTGCGCTGTCAAACAGGCAGAAAAGGAGGTCTGATCTACTCTACTGTCTACGAAGGGACACTTTGTCCTCGTGGTTCTTAGCTATTTACGTTGTCTTGTTCACAAGGTCAGTTGTTTTTCAACGTTTGAGTCTGTTGCTTCAACTGATAGTGAAGAGACGTTGTCTACTACTGGTCAGATCCAAAATCACA
This sequence comes from Coregonus lavaretus, assembly GCF_964263955.1. Lineage (NCBI taxonomy): Eukaryota > Metazoa > Chordata > Actinopteri > Salmoniformes > Salmonidae > Coregonus > Coregonus lavaretus. The sequence continues at coordinate 91,724 of NW_028158847.1, read as the reverse complement.
GACATGCGTGACACGACTCGAGTGGCCCCGTTACCACGGTAACTTCCCGTCCTTAAAGTGGCAGCTGAACATTGTGTCTCATCTGATATAAGCCTCAGGTCACAGAAAATGATATGTACTTCTTACTAATACATTTGTTTGTTTTAGAAACAGTAAGCATGGTAATCTGTTTTGTGTTTTTTAAAATGTAATTATGGCTAAAATATATTTTTGCTGGTTAAAAATCTGAGTGGCAGTTTCAGACATAATTATGCACTATAGCTGTATTTTAGAATTTTCGCGCCAGGAGAGTTCAACCAATGACGTCATCTGATCTAAAAATGAATGGAGTCATGTTTTGTAGCAATTGTGGCCTTTGTGTTTGGCCGATTGCACGACCACGCTAGCAGCGAGTAGATTATTATTATTTTTATTTTTTAAAACCTTTATTTACCTAGACAAGTCAGTTAAGAACAAATTATTATTTACAATGATGGCCAAACCCGGACGACCCAGACGACGCTGGGCCAATTATGCGCCGCCCTATGGGACTCCCAATCATTGCCGGATTGTGATACAGCCTGGAATCGAACCAGGGTCTGTAGTGACGCCTCAAGCATTGAGATGCAGTGCCTTAGACCACTGCGTCACTCGGGAGCCCCGATATGGTTGTCCTTGTTCAATAAAGCCATTGGACTTGTCTCAACGATGTTCAGAAGTTTGGGGTCACTTTGAAATGTCCTCGTTTTTCGAAAGAAAAGCAATTTTTTTGTCCATTAAAATATAATCAAATTGATCAGAAATACAGTGTAGACATTGTTAATGTTGTAAATGGCTATTGTAGCTGGAAACGGCTGATTTTTAATGGAATATCTACATAGGCGTACAGAGGCCCATTATCAGCAACCATCAGTCCTGTGTTCCAATGGCACGTTGTGTTTGCTAATCCAAGTTTATCATTTTAAAAGGCTAATTGATCATTAGAAAACCCTTTTGCAATTATGTTAGCAAAGCTGAAACCGTTATGCTGATTAAAGAAGCTATAAAAGGATAATAGTTGGGTCAGGTGTTGTTTTTTCTTCTGGTTATCTAGATCTCTGGCTCCCTCGAGGCATTTCTGTCTTATTTCATCAAACAGTAAGCTTAAAGCATCAGACAAGTTCAATGCATATAGCTGATTTCATTCAAACACAGTGTGTGTCTATATATAGAAAAATTATCGTGAAGGGGTCTGAATACTTTCCGAATGCACTGTATATGCGCTCTTTGGTAAATAAATGAAACTAGCTCCAGTTGGCTAATCTGTTAGAGTGTGAACTGTATTACTGTACTGTATTGTATTATACTGTATTACTGTACTGTACTGTATTACTGTACTGTATTGTATTATACTGTATTACTGTACTGTACTGTATTACTGTACTGTGTTGTATTATACTGTATTACTGTACTGTGTTGTATTACTGTACTGTATTGTATTATACTATATTACTGTACTGTATTATACTGTATTACTGTACTGTGTTGTATTATACTGTATTACTGTACTGTGTTGTATTATACTGTATTACTGTACTGTGTTGTATTATACTGTATTACTGTACTGTGTTGTATTATACTGTATTACTGTACTGTGTTGTATTATACTGTATTACTGTACTGTGTTGTATTATACTGTATTACTGTACTGTGTTGTATTATACTGTATTACTGTACTGTGTTGTATTACTGTACTGTGTTGTATTATACTGTATTACTGTACTGTGTTGTATTATATGGACTGGAATTACGCACCTCGTTCAAACCATGATAAAGCAGAAGAGAACATGTGATTCTGGTGCAGCACATGTGGCCTACAAAGTTACAAGTATAGGCTAGCGAATTAGTTTTTAACCTCTAAACATAATAGGGCCTATTTGTATAATTAGTAAGCTGACGCATATATACCTTTCATAATATTTCCTCTAATGTTATTATCCTACCTCCTCTCTCTCTCTCTAGTGTTGCTTCATTCCTTCCTCGCTTTCAACAGTTAAATGAAATAAGTGTTGTTGTCCTTATCTTCATCAGTCTAATGTCATCCTTGAATAATACAGGACTAGAATTGGATGCAGACGGCTTTCACTTCTCTTCACCAAGATTGAATGGTTATGGGTCTGAATAAATAACTGCTATAGCCTACCGCCATCGTTCAGGATCAGTATATAGTCAGTAGTAGGGGTTAGGATCAGTATATAGTCAGTAGTAGGGGTTATGGGGTTAGGATCAGTATATAGTCAGTAGTAGGGGTTATGGGGTTAGGATCAGTATATAGTCAGTAGTAGGGGTTATGGGGTTAGGATCAGTATATAGTCAGTAGTAGGGGTTATGGGGTTAGGATCAGTATATAGTCAGTAGTAGGGGTTATGGGGTTAGGATCAGTATATAGTCAGTAGTAGGGGTTATGGGGTTAGGATCAGTATATAGTCAGTAGTAGGGGTTATGGGGTTAGGATCAGTATATAGTCAGTAGTAGGGGTTATGGGGTTAGGATCAGTATATAGTCAGTAGTAGGGGTTATGGGGTTAGGATCAGTATATAGTCAGTAGTAGGGGTTATGGGGTTAGGATCAGTATATAGTCAGTAGTAGGGGTTAGGATCAGTATATAGTCAGTAGTAGGGGTTATGGGGTTAGGATCAGTATATAGTCAGTAGTAGGGGTTATGGGGTTAGGATCAGTATATAGTCAGTAGTAGGGGTTAGGATCAGTATATAGTCAGTAGTAGGGGTTATGGGGTTAGGATCAGTATATAGTCAGTAGTAGGGGTTATGGGGTTAGGATCAGTATATAGTCAGTAGTAGGGGTTAGGGTTACCAACCGCTCCTAGCTCCAGTGATTAATATGTCTTATAGTCTACATCCCAAATGGCACCCTATTCCCTATATAGTGCATATAGGCCCATAGGTCTCTGGTCAACATCAGTTCACTATATAAGGAATAGGGTGCCAGTGGGAATACAACCTACGTTTTCTAGTGTGTTGTTAATGCTGTCTTATTCTCAGTGTGTTGTTCTGGCTTGTTAACATTTGGTCTCTCCTGGTCTCCAGATGTGATCGTGCTGATCAAGGCAGAGTGTGTCCACCTGTACTGTAACCCTGTCAACTACAGTTACCTGCTGCCCTACGTCTCCCACTGGAGGAACCTCACCATACACTGCATGAACCAAACAGAGGTTAGCTATTACTATAACATGTTGACTTCCTTACCCAGGCAGAGGTTAGTTTACTAATATAATGACCCAGACAGAGGTTAGTTCACTACAATTATCACATAGACTGCCTTACCCAGGCAGAGGTTAGTTCACTACAATAATCACATAGACTGCCTTACCCAGGCAGAGGTTAGTTCACTAATATAATGACCCAGGCAGAGGTTAGTTCACTACAATTATCACATAGACTGCCTTACCCAGGCAGAGGTTAGTTCACTACAATTATCACATAGACTGCCTTACCCAGGCAGAGGTTAGTTCACTACAATAATCACATAGACTGCCTTACCCAGGCAGAGGTTAGTTCACTACAATAATCACATAGACTGCCTTACCCAGGCAGAGGTTAGTTCACTACAATAATCACATAGACTGCCTTACCCAGGCAGAGGTTAGTTCACTACAATAATCACATAGACTGCCTTACCCAGGCAGAGGTTAGTTCACTACAATAATCACATAGACTGCCTTACCCAGGCAGAAGTTAGTTCACTACAATAATCACATAGACTGCCTTACCCATGCAGAGGTTAGTTCACTACAATAATCACATAGACTGCCTTACCCAGGCAGAGGTTAGTTCACTACAATAATCACATAGACTGCCTTACCCAGGCAGAGGTTAGTTCACTAATATAATGACCCAGGCAGAGGTTAGTTCACTACAATAATCACATAGACTGCCTTACCCAGGCAGAGGTTAGTTCACTACAATAATCACATAGACTGCCTTACCCAGGCAGAGGTTAGTTCACTACAATAATCACATAGACTGCCTTACCCAGGCAGAGGTTAGTTCACTAATATAATCACATAGACTGCCTTACCCAGGCAGAGGTTAGTTCACTACAATAATCACATAGACTGCCTTACCCAGGCAGAGGTTAGTTCACTACAATAATCACATAGACTGCCTTACCCAGGCAGAGGTTAGTTCACTACAATTATCACATAGACTGCCTTACCCAGGCAGAGGTTAGTTCAATAATATAATCACATAGACTGCCTTACCCAGGCAGAGGTTAGTTCAGTACAATAATCACATAGACTGCCTTACCCAGGCAGAGGTTAGTTCACTACAATAATCACATAGACTGCCTTACCCAGGCAGAGGTTAGTTCACTACAATTATCACATAGACTGCCTTACCCAGGCAGAGGTTAGTTCACTACAATAATCACATAGACTGCCTTACCCAGGCAGAGGTTAGTTCACCACAATAATCACATAGACTGCCTTACCCAGGCAGAGGTTAGTTCACTACAATAATCACGTAGACTGCCTTAACCCAGGCAGAGGTTAGTTCACTAATATAATCACGTAGACTGCCATACCCAGGCAGAGGTTAGTTCACTACAATAATCACGTAGACTGCCTTACCCAGGCAGAGGTTAGTTCACTAATATAATCACGTAGACTGCCTCACCCAGGCAGAGGTTAGTTCACTAATATAATCACATAGACTGCCTTACCCAGGCAGAGGTTAGTTCAGTAATATAATCACGTAGACTGCCTCACCCAGGCAGAGGTTAGTTCACTAATATAATCACGTAGACTGCCTTACCCAGGCAGAGGTTAGTTCACTAATATAATCACGTAGACTGCCTTACCCAGGCAGAGGTTAGTTCAATAATATAATCACATAGACTGCCTTACCCAGGCAGAGGTTAGTTCACTAATATAATCACGTAGACTGCCTAACCCAGGCAGAGGTTAGTTCACTAATATAATCACATAGACTGCCTTACCCAGGCAGAGGTTAGTTCACTACAATAATCACACAGACTGCCTTACCCAGGCAGAGGTTAGTTCACTAACATAATCACGTAGACTGCCTTACCCAGGCAGAGGTTAGTTCACTAATATAATCACGTAGACTGCCATACCGAGGCAGAGGTTAGTTCACTACAATAATCACACAGACTGCCTTACCCAGGCAGAGGTTAGTTCACTAACATAATCACGTAGACTGGCTTACCCAGGCAGAGGTTAGTTCACTAATATAATCACGTAGACTGCCTTACCCAGGCAGAGGTTAGTTCACTACAATAATCACGTAGACTGGCTTACCCAGGTAGAGGTTAGTTCACTAATATAATCACGTAGACTGCCTTACCCAGGCAGAGGTTAGTTCACTACAATAATCACGTAGACTGCCTTACCCAGGCAGAGGTTAGTTCACTACAATAATCACGTAGACTGCCTTACCCAGGCAGAGGTTAGTTCACTAATATAATCACGTAGACTGCCTAACCCAGGCAGAGGTTAGTTCACTACAATAATCACATAGACTGCCTTACCCAGGCAGAGGTTAGTTCACTACAATAATCACATAGACTGCCTTACCCAGGCAGAGGTTAGTTCACTACAATAATCACGTAGACTGCCTTACCCAGGCAGAGGTTAGTTCACTAATATAATCACGTAGACTGCCTAACCCAGGCAGAGGTTAGTTCACTACAATCATCACATAGACTGCCATACGCAGGCAGAGGTTAGTTCACTACAATAATCACACAGACTGCCTTACCCAGGCAGAGGTTAGTTCACTAACATAATCACGTAGACTGCCTTACCCAGGCAGAGGTTAGTTCACTACAATAATCACGTAGACTGCCTTACCCAGGCAGAGGTTAGTTCACTACAATAATCACGTAGACTGCCTTACCCAGGCAGAGGTTAGTTCAGTACAATAATCACATAGACTGCCTTACCCAGGCAGAGGTTAGTTCACTACAATAATCACATAGACTGCCTTACCCAGGCAGAGGTTAGTTCACTACAATAATCACATAGACTGCCTTACCCAGGCAGAGGTTAGTTCACTACAATTATCACATAGACTGCCTAACTCAGGCAGAGGTTAGTTCACTACAATAATCACATAGACTGCCTTACCCAGGCAGAGGTTAGTTCACTAATATAATGACCCAGGCAGAGGTTAGTTCACTACTATAATGACCCAGGCAGAGGTTAGTGCACTAATATAATGACCCAGGCAGAGGTTAGTTCACTAATATAATGACCCAGGCAGAGGTTAGTTCACTAATATAATGACCCAGGCAGAGGTTAGTTCACTAATATAATGACCCAGGCAGAGGTTAGTTCACTAATATAATGACCCAGGCAGAGGTTAGTTCACTAATATAATGACCCAGGCAGAGGTTAGTTCACTAATATAATGACCCAGGCAGAGGTTAGTTCACTAATATAAAGACCCAGGCAGAGGTTAGTTCACTAATATAATGACCCAGGCAGAGGTTAGTTCACTAATATAATGACCCAGGCAGAGGTTAGTTCACTAATATAATGACCCAGGCAGAGGTTAGTGCACTAATATAATGACCCAGGCAGAGGTTAGTGCACTAATATAATGACCGAGGCAGAGGTTAGTTCACTAATATAATGACCCAGGCAGAGGTTAGTTCACTAATATAATGACCCAGGCAGAAGTTAGTTCACTAATATAATGACCCAGGCAGAGGTTAGTTCACTAATATAATGACCCAGGCAGAGGTTAGTTCACTAATATAATGACCCAGGCAGAGGTTAGTTCACTAATATAATGACCCAGGCAGAGGTTAGTTCACTACCATCACACTTCTAAGTTCTCGTTCAAATTTTTTATCGATCAAGAAGTAAATAACAGTGTATCTTTATATTTTAAAATGAGGTCTTGATGACTTTATAGAACCAAGCAGATACACAGGTCAATGTATGTCTAAGTTGAATGTTGATTACCCAGACTCCTTTTCTCTGCCATCCCCCTCCCTCTTTGTTCCCCCTTCATCCCCTCTGCAGTATGAAGACGAGGAAGCAGCGGAGGAGTTTAAGATCTCCAGCTTTGTGAGCATGGTTCAGGACTGCAGCCGTATAGGTGTTCCTTACAGCACCCAGGGTACATTAGAATTACAGAGATTACTTGACATAGCATGTACAGTGCCTTCGGAAAGTATTCAGACCCCTTGACTTTTTCCACGTTTTGTTTTACGTTACAGCCTTATTCTAAAATTGATTAAATAAAACATTTTCCTCAGCAATCTACACATAATACCCCATAATGACAAAGCGAAAACAGGTTTTTGGAAAAAACAGAAATACCTTGTATACATAAGTATTCAGACCCTTTGCTATGAGACTCGAAATTGAGCTCAGGTGCATCATGTTTCCATTGAACATCCTTGAGATGTTTCTACAACGTGATTGGAGTCCACCTGTGGTAAATTCAGTTGATTGGGCATGATTTGGAAAGGCACACACTTCTCTATATAAGGTCCTACAGTTGACAGTGCATGTCAGAGCAAAAACCAAGCCATGAGGTCAAAGGAATTGTCAGTAGAGCTCCGAGACAGGATTGTGTCGAGGCACAGATCTGGGGAAGGGTACCAAAAAATGTCTGCAGCGTTGAAGGTCCCCAAGAACACAGTGGCCTCCATCATTCTTAAATGGAAGAAGTTTGGAACCACCAAGACTCTTCCTAGAGCTGGCTGCCCGGCCAAACTGAGCAATCGGGGCAGAAGGGCCTTGGTCAGGGAGGTGACCAAGATCCCGATGGTCACTCTGACAGAGCTCCAGAGTTCCTATGTGGAGATGGGAGAACATTCCAGAAGGACAGCCATCTCTTCTGCACTCCACCAATCAGGCCTTTATGGTAGAGTGGCCAGACGGAAGCCACTCCTCAGTAAGAGGCACACGACAGCCCGCTTGGAGTTTTCCAAAAGGCACCTAAAGATTCTCTGGTCTGATGAAACCAAGATTGAACTCTTTGGCCTGAATGCCAAGCATCACGACTGGGGCAAGCCTGGCACCATCCCTACGGTAAAGCATGGTGGTGGCAGCATCATGCTGTGGGGATGTTTTTCAGCGGCAGGGAAACTAGTCAGGATCAAGGGAAAGATGAACTAAGCAAATAGAGAAAGATCCTTGATGAAAACCTGCTCCAGAGAGCTCAGGACCTCAGACTGGGGTGAAGGTTCACCTTCCAACAGGACAACGACCCTAAGCACACAGCCAAGACAACACAGGAGTAACTCGGGACAAGTCTCTGAATGTCTTTGAGTGGCCCAGCCAGAGCCCAGACTTGAACCCGATCGAACATCTCTGGAGAGACCTGAAAATAGCTGTGCAGCGACGCTCCCCATCCAACCTGACAGAGCTTGAGAGGATCTGCAGAGAAGATTGGAAGAAACTCCCCAAATACAGGTGTGCCAAACTTGTAGCGTCATACCCAAGAAGACTCGAGGTTGTAAATGCTGCCAAAGGTGCTTCAACAAAGTACTGAGTAAAGGTTCTGAATACTGTGATATTTCATATTTATGTTTTTATACGTTTGCAAACATTTATAAAAATCTGTTTTTACTTTGTCATTATGGGGTATTGAATGTGATGAGGGGAAAAAACTATTTAATCACTTTTAGAACAAGGCTGTAACGTTACAAAATGTGGAAAAAGAGTCTGAATACTTTCTGAATACACTGTATTTACTCCTCTATTACTAGAGGATTACCAGCAATTACTTAACAGCCTCTGACGTGACTTTTATTGTTCCGCATATGTAATGAAGCAAACAACTAATTGAACAATTTTAACATAGTTGAACTGTAACCGGCAAGTTGTTTTATAGTGTGATGATTTGGGATGTGTAGAGTTTATATGTAAATGAGAAACTGTGCTGTTTCAGGCCACATCCAGCAGTTTGACGTGTTTATGATAGAGAAGTGGCCCATCATTCAGGCCTTCGCTCTGGAGGGAATCGGTGGAGGAAGCTTCTTCACCATGAAATACAAGGTACCTCACACCGTGTTACTAAGACAAGTTGTAGGGGGAAATTGGCTAACCTTACATCCATGGCAGAATAGTTAGTAAAATAATTACATCTCCATTCATTTCAATGGTTGCCTGACGACTCAAACTAAATTTGCTACATACTTCAGTCTGAGACATTTGTGGTGACGAGGGGCACGATGGGCGTTGTACAAAAAGTCATCAGGCGATTGGATCATCTCTAACCAATCAGAGAGTCAAAGCCAATGACACATTTTCTAAACACTGCTTTACCCACATGTGTTCTGGCTCTGGCCCAACCCATCTGTCTGGACCAATCAGAACGGTTAGAATGTTTTCGCGTTCTAATAATCATCGGGGAGGTACTCCGATCGACTCATTGCAGAGAAGAACTGTGGGCGTGGTGTAGCGTTTGGCCGTAGCAAGGAGTTTGGGTAGCTAAGCAAATACAATAGCCTCTTTATAAGGCAGTTTACTTGTAGGAAATGGTTGATTGGATGTGTGTACTGTGCTGTGTGTTCCAGTTGATGGACATTAGTGAGAAGCTGTGGCAGACCTACACCAGATTGGACCCTGTCTCTCTAGACCACCTCCTGACTGAGGTAACCATTCTCAGCTTGAACACACCTGTGACTAGATGTTGGAACAGGACCATTGGACCAATGTGTTGTGGTGTCTCTTCCAGGACCTGGTGTTGTTTGAGAAGCAGTGGAGCAGTTTCTTCTCCAGCTTTGACATCGAGAGCCATCTGTCTATCCTGGAGCTGTCTGAGGCTCAGGCAGGGGAGGTAACTTAACACTAGAACCGCTAAAGCAGTAATTTTGACTGTTCATGAATGTAAAAAATATATACAGTGGGGAGAACAAGTATTTGATACACTGCCGATTTTGCAGGTTTTCCTACTTACAAAGCATGTAGAGGTCTGTAATTTTTATCATAGGTACACTTCAACTGTGAGAGGCGGAATCTAAAAAAAAATCCAGAAAATCACATTGTATGATTTTTAAGTAATTAATTTGCATTTTATAGGGAAACCTGTTTCAGTCTTCCAGAGATTTGAGACTGGGACGGAGGTTCACCTTCCAGCAGGACAATGACTCTAAGCATACTGCTAAAGCAACACTCAAGTGGTTTAAGGGGAAACATTTAAATGTCTTGGAATGGCCTATTCAAAGCCCAGACCTCAATCCAATTGAGAATCTGTGGTATGACTTAAATATTGCTGTACACCAGTGGATCCCATCCAACTAGAAGGAGCTGGAGCAGTTTTGCCTTGAAGAATGGGCAAAAATCCCAGTGGCTAGATGTGCCAAGCTTATAGAGACATACCCCAAGAGACTTGCAGCCGTAATTGCTGCAAAAGGTGAATACTTTCGCAAGCCACTGTACGTGTCCATTTTGAAAGGATAAAGCTAAGAACATTAACAACTTAATAGTTAAGAACACTATAACAATATGGAAGAAAATGTAACATATTTTACAAGAACCAATATCACTCCCTAGAAACACATCCTTATGGAACAATCCTTGGACAGCTTTTCAGAATTCACTGATAAATTGGTCCACATGGAAAACTAAAGGCATAGAAACCGTAAGTGACTTGGTAACAGGAAGTACATTTATTTCCATGACAGCTTTAAAAAGCTATTTTGGGTTGACCAATGTAGATATTTTCAAATACTTCAAAGTTTTATATGACAACATTTTGATTTGAAATCTTTTAGACATCAGAGCAATCTTGAGGGAATACTATTTGAGTCAGAAAAGGATATTCATATGGTAAGCTATATAAAACTATGCAGTGCATTTCACCTTTTCCACATTTTGTTAAGTTACAGCCTTATTCTAAAATGGATTAAATGTAAAACAAAATCCTCACCAATCACAATACCCCATAATAACAAAGCGGAAACAGGTTTTTAGAATCTTTTGCAAATGTATAAAAAATATAGAATATATACTGTATTTACATAAGTATTCAGACCCTTTGCTATGAGACTCGAATTGAGCTCAGGTGCATCCTGCTTCCATTGATCATCCTTGAGATAATTCTACAACTTGATTGGAGTCCACCTGTGGTAAATTCAATTGATTGGACATGATTTGGAAAGGCACACACCTGTCTATATAAGGTCCCACAGTTGACAGTGCATGTCAGAGCAAAAACCAAGCCATGAGGTCGAAGGAATTGTCCGTAGAGCTCCGAGACAGGATTGTGTCGAGGCACAGATCTGGGGAAGGGTACCAAAACATTTCTGCAGCATTGAAGGTCCGCAAGAACAAAGTTGCCTCCATCAATGTTAAATTGAAGAAGTTTGGAACCACCAAGACTCTCCTAGAGTTGGCCGCCCGGCCAAACTGAGCATTCAGGGGAGAAGGGCCTTGGTCAGGGAGGTGACCAAGAACCCGATGGTCACTCTGACAGAGCTCCAGAGTTCCTATGTGGAGATGGGAGAACATTCCAGAAGGACAGCCATCTCTTCTGCACTCCACCAATCAGGCCTTTATGGTAGAGTGGCCAGACGGAAGCCACTCCTCAGTAAAAGGCACATGAAAGCCTGCATGGAGTTTGCCAAAAGACACCTAAAGGACTCTCAGACTGTGAGAAACAAGAATGCCAAGCGTCATGTCTGGAGGAAACCAGGCACGGCTCATCACCTGGCCAATAGCATCCCTACGGTGAAGCATGGTGGTGACAGCATCATGCTGTGGGGATGTTTTTTAGTGGCAGGGACTGGGAGACTAGTCAGGATCGAGGAAAAGATTAACGGAGCAAAGTACATTTACATTTACGTCATTTAGCAGACGCTCTTATCCAGAGCGACTTACAAATAGGTGCATTCACCTTATAGCCAGTGGGATAACCACTTTACAATGTTTATTTATTTTTTTTTAAATTGGGGGGGGTAAAAGGATTTATTTATCCTATCCCAGGTATTCCTTAAAGAGGTGGGGTTTCAAATGTCTCCGGAAGGTGGTGAGTGACTCCGCTGTCCTGGCGTCGTGAGGGAGCTTGTTCCACCATTGGGGTGCCAGAGCAGCGAACAGTTTTGACTGGGCTGAGCGGGAACTATGCTTCCGCAGAGGTAGGGGAGCCAGCAGGCCAGAGGTGGATGAACGCAGTGCCCTCGTTTGGGTGTAGGGACTGATCAGAGCCTGAAGGTACGGAGGTGCCGTTCCCCTCACAGCTCCGTAGGCAAGCACCATGGTCTTGTAGCAGATGCGAGCTTCAACTGGAAGCCAGTGGAGTGTGCGGAGGAGTGGGGTGACGTGAGAGAACTTGGGAAGGTTGAACACCAGACGGGCTGCGGCATTCTGGATGAGTTGTAGGGGTTTAATGGCACAGGCAGGGAGCCCAGCCAACAGCGAGTTGCAGTAATCCAGACGGGAGATGACAAGTGCCTGGATTAGGACCTGTGCCGCTTCCTGTGTAAGGCAGGGTCGTACTCTCCGAATGTTGTAGAGTATGAACCTACAGGATCGGGTCACCGCCTTGATGTTAGCGGAGAATGACAGGGTGTTGTCCAGGGTCACGCCAAGGCTCTTCGCACTCTGGGAGGAGGACACAACGGAGTTGTCAACCGTGATGGCGAGATCATGGAACAGACAGTCCTTCCCCGGGAGGAAGAGCAGCTCCGTCTTGCCAAGGTTCAGCTTGAGGTGGTGATCCGTCATCCATACTGATATGTCTGCCAGACATGCAGAGATGCGATTCGCCACCTGGTTATCAGAAGGGGGAAAGGAGAAGATTAGTTGTGTGTCGTCAGCGTAGCAATGATAGGAGAGGCCAGGTGAGGATATGACAGAGCCAAGTGACTTGGTGTATAGCGAGAATAGGAGAGGGCCTAGAACTGAGCCCTGGGGGACACCAGTGGTGAGAGCACGTGGTGCGGACCAGCTTCTCGCCACGCCACTTGGTAGGAGCGACCGGTCAGGTAGGACGCAATCCAAGAGTGAGCCGCGCCGGAGATGCCCAGCTCGGAGAGGGTGGAGAGGAGGATCTGATGGTTCACAGTATCAAAGGCAGCAGACAGGTCTAGAAGGACAAGAGCAGAGGAGAGAGAGTTAGCTTTAGCAGTGCGGAGAGCCTCCGTGACACAGAGAAGAGCAGTCTCAGTTGAATGACCAGTCTTGAAACCTGACTGGTTTGGATCAAGAAGGTCATTCTGAGAGAGATAGCAAGAGAGTTGGCTAAAGACGGCACGCTCAATCGTTTTGGAGAGAAAAGAAAGAAGGGATACTGGTCTGTAGTTGTTGACATCAGAGGGATTGAGTGTTGTTTTTTTTAGAAGGGGTGCAACTCTCGCTCTCTTGAAGACGGAAGGGACATAGCCAGCGGTCAAGGATGAGTTGATCAGCCAGGTGAGGTAAGGGAGAAGGTCACCGGAGATGGTCTGGAGAAGAGAGGAGGGGATAGGGTCAAGCGGGCAGGTTGTTGGGCGGCCTGCCGTCACAAGTCGCAAGATTTTATCTGGAGAGAGAGGGGAGAAAGAAGTCAAAGCATAGGGTAGGGCAGTGTGAGCAGGACCAGCAGTGTCATTTGACTTAACAAACGAGGATCGGATGTCGTCAACCTTCTTTTCAAAACGGTTGACGAAGTCATCCACAGAGAGGGAGGAGGGGGGAGGGAGGGGGGGGGGGGGGATTCAGCAGGGAGGAGAATGTGGCAAAGAGCTTCCTAGGGTTAGAGGCAGATGCTTGGAATTTAGAGTGGTAGAGAGGAGGGAGTGAAAAGATGCCAGGTCTGCAGGGAGTCTAGTTTTCTTCCATTTCCGCTTTCCGTACAGAGAGATCCTTGATATGAACCTGCTCCAGAGTGCTCAGGACTTCATGCTGGGGCGAAGGTTCTTCTTCCAACAGGACAACGACCCTAAGCACACAGCCAAGACAACGCTGGAGTGGCTTTGGGACAAGTCTCTGAATGTCCTTGATTGGCCCAGCCAGAGCCTGTACTTGAAACCGATCATTAGCTTGAAGGGTGTCCCTGGAAGGCCCAGCAGTTCTAGTGTTAACCCAGCTACATGTCGTCTATAACTACATGATTACTCTGCTGAACAGAAAATATAAACACAACATGCAAGAATTTCATTGGTTTTACTGAGTTACAGTTCATATGAGGAAATCAGTCAATTGAAATAAATTATTTAGGCCCTAATCTATGGATTTGAAATGACTGGGAATACAGATAGGAATCTGTTGGTCCCATATACCTTTTTAAATATGGGCCTCACAATGGGCTTCAGGATCTTGTCACACATTTATGTGCATTCTAATTGCCATCGATAAAATGCAATTGGGTTCGTTGTCTGTAGCTTATGCCGGCCCATACCATAACCCCACCCCCATCATAGGGCACTCTGTTCACAACGTTGACATCAGCAAACCGCTCACCCACACGACGCCATACACGTGGTCTGCGGTTGTGAGGCCGGTTGGACGTACTGCCAAATTCTCTCAAACGAAGGCGAGGCGGCTTATGGTAGAGAAATGAACATTCATTTCTCTGGCAACAGCTCTGGAGTCAACATGCCAATTTCACGCTCCCTCAAAACTTGAGACATCTGTGGCATTGTGTTGTGGCAAAACTACACATTTTAAAGTGGCCTTTTATTGTCCCCAGCACAAGGTGCACCTGTGTAATGATCATGCTGTTTAATCAGCTTCTTGATATGCCACACCTGTCAGGTGGATGGATTATCTTGGCTAAGGATAAATGCTCACTAACAGGGATGTAAACTAATTTGGGAGGGAGGAAACACATGTTCTCTTGTTGGCCAAGTATAGGTTGCTCCGTGTGTTTGTTAATGAATAAACCAAACTTTTAACATGTCTGTTAAATCCCCAGGCATTCCGGAGTTACTTCTCTCATGGCCTGATCTCCAGTAACATAGCTGACAGCAGTAGGAGACGGCAGCCCTTGGTTCTGTTTGGGAGCCACTCCTCCATGGAGAACCTTCTCAGCTACTCCTTCAACTTCCCTTCTGATGGACACCAGGTCCGCAACACCGGACCACAGGGCGCCCCAGCCAAACACATGGTGAGAGCACCCTAACCCTATCCCCTAACCCCTAACCCTAAGCCAACACCGGACCCCAGAGCACCCCTGCCAAACACATGGTGAGAGCACCCTAACCCTATCCCCTAACCCTAAGCCAACACCGGACCCCAGAGCACCCCAGCCAAACACATGGTAAGAGCACCCTAACCCTATCCCCTAACCCCTAACCCTAAGCCAACACCGGACCCCAGAGCACCCCAGCCAAACACATGGTGAGAGCACCCTAACCTTTTCCCCTAACCCCTAACCCTAAGCCAACACCGGACCCCAGAGCACCCCAGCCAAACACATGGTGAGAGCACCCTAACCCTATCCCCTAACCCCTAACCCTAAGCCAACACCGGACCCCAGAGCACCCCAGCCAAACACATGGTGAGAGCACCCTAACCCTATCCCCTAACCCCTAACCCTAAGCCAACACCGGACCCCAGAGCACCCCAGCCAAACACATGGTGAGAGCACCCTAACCCTATCCCCTAACCCTAAGCCAACACCGGACCCCAGAGCACCCCAGCCAAACACATGGTGAGAGCACCCTAACCCTATCCCCTAACCCCTAACCCTAAGCCAACACCGGACCCCAGAGCACCCCAGCCAAACACATGGTGAGAGCACCCTAACCCTATCCCCTAACCCCTAACCCTAAGCCAACACCGGACCCCAGAGCACCCCAGCCAAACACATGGTGAGAGCACCCTAACCCTATCCCCTAACCCCTAACCCTAAGCCAACACCGGACCCCAGAGCACCCCAGCCAAACACATGGTGAGAGCACCCTAACCCTATCCCCTAACCCCTAACCCTAAGCCAACACCGGACCCCAGAGCACCCCAGCCAAACACATGGTGAGAGCACCCTAACCCTATCCCCTAACCCCTAACCCTAAGCCAACACCGGATCCCAGGGTGCCCCAGCCAAACACATGGTGAGAAAGCAACTTCTTATCCATTAGGCCAAGAGGATTTGACCCCTTTTGGGCTGAGGTTGACACTGATTTTGAAGACCCATGCAGGGCTACTGCATCACGAGAGCATGAGTCCCACTCACCTCCACTACAAGAGAACCCCTAACCCCTATCCCCTATCCCCTAACCCCTATCCCCTAACCCCTAACCCCTATCCCCTATCCCCTATCCCCTAACCCCTATCCCCTAACCCCTAACCCCTAACCCTATCCCCTATCCCCTATCCCCTATCCCCTAACCCCTAACCTCTATCTCACCTCCACTACAAGAGAACCCTAACCCCTAACCCCTATCTCACCAAACACATGGTGAGAGCACTCTAACCCCTAACCCCTAACCCCTATCTCACCAAACACATGGTGAGAGCACTCTAACCCCTAACCCCTATCCCCTATCTCACCAAACACATGGTGAGAGCACTCTAACCCCTAACCCCTATCCCCTATCCCCTAACCCCTATCTCACCTCCACTACAAGAGAACCCTAACCCCTAACCCCTATCTCACCAAACACATGGTGAGAGCACTCTAACCCCTAACCCCTATCTCACCAAACACATGGTGAGAGCACCCTAACCCCTAACCCCTAACCCCTATCTCACCAAACACATGGTGAGAGCACTCTAACCCCTAACCCCTAACCCCTATCTCACCAAACACATGGTGAGAGCACCCTAACCCCTATCCCCTATCTCACCAAACACATGGTGAGAGCACCCTAACCCCTAACCCCTATCCCCTATCCCCTAACCCCTAACCCCTATCTCACCAAACACATGGTGAGAGCACTCTAACCCCTAACCCCTAACCCCTATCTCACCAAACACATGGTGAGAGCACCCTAACCCCTATCCCCTATCTCACCAGACACATGGTGAGAGCACTCTAACCCCTAACCCCTATCTCACCAAACACATGGTGAGAGCACCCTAACCCCTATCCCCTATCTCACCAGACACATGGTGAGAGCACTCTAACCCCTAACCCCTATCCCCTATCCCCTAACCCCTAACCCCTATCTCACCAAACACATGGTGAGAGCACTCTAACCCCTAACCCCTAACCCCTATCTCACCAAACACATGGTGAGAGCACCCTAACCCCTATCCCCTATCTCACCAGACACATGGTGAGAGCACTCTAACCCCTAACCCCTATCTCACCAAACACATGGTGAGAGCACCCTAACCCCTATCCCCTATCTCACCAGACACATGGTGAGAGCACTCTAACCCCTAACCCCTATCTCACCAAACACATGGTGAGAGCACCCTATCCCCTATCTCACCAAACACATGGTGAGAGGACCCTAACCCCTATCCCCTATCTCACCAGACACATGGTGAGAGCACTCTAACCCCTAACCCCTATCTCACCAAACACATGGTGAGAGCACCCTAACCCCTAACCCCCATCTCACCAAACACATGGTGAGAGCACCCTAACCCCTATCTCACCAGACACATGGTGAGAGTTATGTCCAGATTAGACCCCTATCTCACCAGACACATGGTGAGAGCACCCTATCCCCTATCTCACCAGACACATGGTGAGAGTTATGTCCAGATTAGACCCCTATCTCACCAGACACATGGTGAGAGCACCCTATCCCCTATCTCACCAGACACATGGTGAGAGCACCCTATCCCCTATCTCACCAAACACATGGTGAGAGCACCCTAACCCCTAACCCCCATCTCACCAAACACATGGTGAGAGCACCCTAACCCCTATCTCACCAGACACATGGTGAGAGTTATGTCCAGATTAGACCCCTATCTCACCAGACACATGGTGAGAGCACCCTATCCCCTATCTCACCAGACACATGGTGAGAGTTATGTCCAGATTAGACCCCTATCTCACCAGACACATGGTGAGAGCACCCTATCCCCTATCTCACCAGACACATGGTGAGAGTTATGTCCAGATTAGACCCCTATCTCACCAGACACATGGTGAGAGCACCCTATCCCCTATCTCACCAGACACATGGTGAGAGTTATGTCCAGATTAGACCCCTATCTCACCAGACACATGGTGAGAGCACCCTATCCCCTATCTCACCAGACACATGGTGAGAGTTATGTCCAGATTAGACCCCTATCTCACCAGACACATGGTGAGAGCACCCTATCCCCTATCTCACCAGACACATGGTGAGAGTTATGTCCAGATTAGACCCCTATCTCACCAGACACATGGTGAGAGCACCCTATCCCCTATCTCACCAGACACATGGTGAGAGTTATGTCCAGATTAGACCCCTATCTCACCAGACACATGGTGAGAGCACCCTATCCCCTATCTCACCAGACACATGGTGAGAGTTATGTCCAGATTAGACCCCTATCTCACCAGACACATGGTGAGAGTTATGTCCAGATTAGACCACTATCTGTCCCTCTATAGTTATCATTATGTGTGTGCGTGTTTAATGAGATGGCTTGGCAGTCCGTTGGGCTTGGTCTTCCTATAGTACTCTAATCTGTTCTTGTCTGTCAGGTTCTCCAGTGTGTGGCTCCTAAAGGATCTTTAGCCTGCTCCAGGACTTACTTCTTTGGAACCACTCACATCCCCTACCTAGGTAAACATAGGCCATACCTTAAAGCGGAAACAGTAAACTGTTTCTAGGATATACCGTAGCTATTTTACTGTACCATCTCTAGATCTAATATCTGCTGTTTCACTTGCAGGGAATGACAACATTCAACAGAGGAAAACAGAACTCCTGTAAGTTCACCAATACAAAATGCTTTAAATGGTCATGTAAGGTGTTAAATGTATCTCTTCTAGAAGATGTACGTATTATGTAACGTGTTAAATGTATCTCTTCTAGAAGATGTACATATTATGTAACGTGTTAAACGTATCTCTTCTAGAAGATGTACGTATTATGTAACGTGTTAAACGTATCTCTTCTAGAAGATGTACATATTATGTAACGTGTTAAACGTATCTCTTCTAGAAGATGTACATATTATGTAACGTGTTAAACGTATCTCTTCTAGAAGATGTACGTATTATGTAACGTGTTAAATGTATCTCTTCTTGAAGGTGTACATATTATTTAACTAGGTAAATGTATCTCTTCTAGAACAGTGGTTCCCAAACTGTGGGGGGCGCAATTTTTTTGTTTAAGGAACTCAGTCCAGCTTTTAACTTTCTCTTGAAAGATGTAATAGTAGAATGCACAAGGTGCAATTTCTAAATTGGGTAGTACATCATCAGTTCTTCTTATCATGTTAGTTATTGCAGACCTTAGAGAGCTATTTATAATTTGTCAGAAATGTCCAGATTAACAAGCCCATCTCAGCTAACGTTTTTTAGCCAAGTTTTTTAGCCCATAGATTTTGTAGTAATGTTTGAGTCACTCAAATAACACATGAGTATACATTAGACATGGCAAAATGTTTAGAATTGCAAGAAAATGTGCTTTAAACCTGCAAAATGTTCTGTCTGCCAACAAGAGGGGTGTGAACAGTTGTGTCATGAACAGTTGTGTCATGAACAGTGCTTGTGCCCATAGAATAGACGTGGCGCGGGCACATGTGTAAATGGCGCCAACAGAGAGGGCTGCCTTGCGACTAGCTCTTAGGAAACTTTGCAGTATTTTGTTTTTTTATGTATTCTTTTGTACATTATTAGCTCAGAATTTATTTTGTGTTATTACATACAGCCGGGAATAACTATTGGGTATCAGAGCGGCGGTAACTCAACAGCACTACCAGCATTACGTCCAGGAATACGACTTCCCCGAAGCAGATCCTTTGGTCACTCTCCCCAGAGCAACTGAACTGATTCCAGCGGCCGACCCAAAACAACGCCGGCGGAGGAGAGGTACTCGGAGCGGCCTGCTGGTCCGATTTAGGAGGCGCGCACACCACCCACCGCTTCCGAGTATATTACTCGCTAATGTTCAGTCTCTGGATAATAAAGTTGATGAGATCAGGGCAAGGGTTGCTTTCCAGAGAGACATCAGGGATTGTAACATCCTCTGTTTCACAGAAACATGGCTCTCTCTGGATATACTGAGTCGGTCCAGCCAGTTGGGTTCTCAGTTCATCGCACAGACGGGAATAAATATCTCTCCGGGAAGCAGAAGGGCGGAGGTGTGTTTCATGATTAACGACTCATGGTGTAACTGTAGTAACATACAGGAAGTCGAGTCCTTCTGTTCACCCGACCCAGAATACCTCACAATCAGATGCCGACCGTATTACCTCCCAAGAGAATTCTATTGCTATTCCAACTTCCGGGATGCCTACAGTGCCTTGCAAAAGTATTCATCCCCCTTGGCATTTTTCCTATTTTGTTGCATTACAACCTGTAATTTAAATGGATTTTTATTTGGATTTCATGTAAGGACATACACAAAGTAGTCCAAATTGGTGAAATGAAATGAAATAAATAACTTGTTTCAAAAAGTTTATAAATAATGGAAAAGTGGTGCGTGCATATGTATTCACCCCC
Organism: Coregonus lavaretus; assembly: GCF_964263955.1. Lineage (NCBI taxonomy): Eukaryota > Metazoa > Chordata > Actinopteri > Salmoniformes > Salmonidae > Coregonus > Coregonus lavaretus. The sequence continues at coordinate 71,217 of NW_028158847.1, read as the reverse complement.
TTTGCTATGAAGCCCCTAAATAACATCTGGTGCAACCAATTACCTTCAGAAGTCACATAATTAGTTAAATAAAGTCCACCTGTGTGCAATCTGTGTCACATGATCTGTCACATGATCTCAGTGTATATATACACCTGTTCTGAAAGGCCCCAGAGTCTGCAACACCACTAAGCAAGGGGCACCACCAAGCAAGCGGCACCATGAAGACCAAGGAGCTCTCCAAACAGGTCAGGGACAAAGTTGTGGAGAAGTAAAAAAATATCAGAAACTTTGAACATCCCACGGAGCACCATTAACTCCATTATTTAAAAAATGGAAATAATATGGCCCCACAACAAACCTGCCAAGAGAGGGCCGCCCACCAAAACTCACGGACCAGGCAAGGAGGGCATTAATCAGAGAGGCAACAAAGAGACCAAAGATAACCCTGAAGGAGCTGCAAAGCTCCATAGCGGAGATTGGAGTATCTGTCCATAGGACCACTTTAGGCTGTACACTCCACAGAGCTGGGCTTTACGGAAGAGTGGCCAGAAAAAAGCAATTGAAGCATGGTGGTGGCAGCATCATGCTGTGGGGATGTTTTTCTTTGGCAGGGACAGGGAAACTGGTCAGAATTGAAGGAATGATGGATGGCGCTAAATACAGGGACATTCTTGAGGGAAACCAGTTTCAGTCTTCCAGAGATTTGAGACTGGGACGGAGGTTCACCTTCCAGCAGGACAATGACACTAAGCATACTCGAGTGGTTTAAGGGGAACCATTTAAATGTCTTGGAATTGCCTAGTCAAAGCCCTGACCTCAATCCAATTGAGAATCAATGGTATGATTTTAAAGATTGCTGTACACCAGCGGAACCCATCCAACTTGAGGGAGCTGGAGCAGTTTTGCCTTGAAGAATGGGCAAAAATCCCAGTGGCTAGATGTGCCAAGCTTATAGAGACATACCCCAAGAGACTTGCAGGTGAATAGTTATGCACTCTCAAGTTTTCTGTTTTTTTGTCTTATTTGTTGTTTGTTTCACAATAAAAAATATTTTGCATCTTCAAAGTGATAGGCATGTTGTGTAAATCAAATGATACAAACCACCAAAAAATCAATTTTAATTCCAGGTTGTAAGGCAACAAAATAGGATGGGGGGGGTGAATACTTTCGCAAGCCACTGTACAAGGCCTTCCCCCGCCCTCCTGTTGGCAAATCTGACCACGACTCAATTTTGCTCCTCCATTCCTATAGGCAGAAACTCAAACAGGAAGTACCCGTGCTAAGGACTATTTAACGCTGGTCTGACCAATCGGAATCCACGTTTCAAGGTTGTTATGATCATGTGGACTGGGATATGTTCTGGGTAGCTTCTGTGAATAATATAGACAAATATACTGAAACGGTGACTGAGTTTATCAGGAAGTGTATAGGAGATGTTGAACCCACTGTGACTATTAAAACCTACCCTAACCAGAAGCCGTGGATAGATGGCAGCATTCGTGCAAAACTGAAAGCGCGAACCACCGCATTTAACCATGTTAAGGTGACTGGGATATGGCAGAATACAAACAGTCTAGTTATTCTCTCCGCAAGGCAATCAAACAGGCAAAACGTCAGTATAAGTGGAGTCGCAATTCAATGGCTCAGACACGAGACGTATGTGGCAGGGTCTACAGACAATCACAGACTACAAAAGGAAAACCAGCCACGTCGCGGACACCGACGTCTTGCTTCCGGACAAGCTAAACACCTTCTTTGCCCGCTTTGAGGATAACACAGTGCCACTGACGCGACCCGCTCCCAAGGACTGTGGGCTCTCCTTCTCCGGGGACGACCTGAGTAAGACATTTAAGCATGTTAACCCTCGCAAGGCTGCCGGCCAAGATGGCATCCCTAGCCGCAGACCAGCTTGCTGGTGTGTTTACGGACGTATTCAATCTCTCCCTATCCCATTCTGCTGTTCCCACATGCTTCAAGATGGCCACCATTGTTCCTGTACCCAAGAAAGCAAAGGTAACTGAACTAAATGACTATCTCCCCGTAGCACTTACTTCTGTCATCATGAAGTGCTTTGAGAGACTAGTCAAGGATCATATCACCTCTACCTTACCTGTCACCCTAGACCCACTTCAATTTGCTTACCGCCCCAACAGACGACACAACAGTAGTAGGCTTGATTACTAACAGTGACGAGACAGCCTACAGGGAGGAGGTGAGGACTCTGTGAGTGTGGTGCCAGGAAGATAACCTCTCACTCAATGTCAACAAAACAAAGGAGATGATCGTGGACTTCAGGAAACAGCAGAGGGTGCACCCCCTATCCACATCGACAGGACCGCAGTGGAGAAGGTGGAAAGCTTCAAGTTTCTCTGCGTACACATCACTGACAAACTGAAATGGTACCCCTGCGCAGACAGTTCTGGTGAAGAATGCGAAACAGTGCCTCTTCAACCTCAGGAGGCTGAAGAAATTTGGCTTGGCACCTAAAACCCTCACAAACTTTTACAGATGCAACATTGAGAGCATCCTGTCGGGCTGTATCACCGCCTGGTACGGCAACTGCACCGCCCGCAACGTCAGGGCTCTCCAGAAGGTGGTGCGGTCTGCCCAACGCATTACTGGGAGCAAACTACCTGCCCCCCAGGACATCTATAGCACCTGATGTCACAGGAAGGCCAAAAACATAATCAAGGACAACAACCACCCGAGCCACTGCCTGTTCACCCCGCTATCATCCAGAAGGTGAGGTCAGTACAGGTGCATCAATGCTTGGACCTAGAGACTGAAAAACAGCTTCTATCTCAAGGCCATCAGACTGTTAAATAGCCATCACTAGCACATTAGAGGCTGCTGCTGCCTATTGAAATCACTGGCCACTTTAAGAAATGGAACACTAGTCACTTTTAAATCATGTTTATATATCTTGCATCACTCATCTCATATGTATATACTGTATTCTATACTATTCTACTGTATCTTCGTCTACGCCGCTCTGACATTGCTCTTCCATATATTTATATATTCTTAATTCTTTACTAGATTTGTGTGTATTGGGTATATGTTGTGAAATTGTTAGATATTACTTGTTAGATATTACTGCACTGTCGGAGCTAGAAGCACAAGCATTTCGCTACACCCGCATTAACATCTGCTAAACACGTGTATGTGACCAATAACATTTGATTTGATTTGAGGTATGTTCCCCAACGCTGGAAGGTGGACCTGAGTGAAAAAAGTTTGGGAACCCCTGTTCTAGAAGATATTGCCAGAATATTATTTACATTAAGATGGCCAAAAGGGAGATGAGATGTTCAACGTACAGGTGTACTTCTGGACATGTAGTGTATGTACTGTGTTAAATGTATCTCTTCCAGTCTCCTGTCTCAGATCTATGCAGCAGTCGTCCAGTCGGTCCTGGCAGGAATCAAATGCTACTCCAACACCACTAGTGCTACTAAGGTGATACACTAGTCCTCTCTGTATGACATCTCCAACTAGCTATGTTTGCTGTAACTAGCTACACACATGGTACACTGTAACTAGCTACACACATGGTATACTGTAACTAGCTGTACACATGGTATACTGTAACTAGCTATACACATGGTACACTGTAACTAGCTACACACATGGTATACTGTAACTAGCTATACATGGTATACTGTAACTAGCTACACACATGGTATACTGTAACTAGCTATACACATGGTACACTGTAACTAGCTACACACATGGTATACTGTAACTAGCTATACACATGGTACACTGTAACTAGCTACACACATGGTATACTGTAACTAGCTACACACATGGTATACTGTAACTAGCTACACATGGTATACTGTAACTAGCTATACACATGGTATACTGTAACTAGCTACACATGGTATACTGTAACTAGCTACACATGGTACACTGTAACTAGCTACACACATGGTATACTGTAACTAGCTACACACATGGTATACTGTAACTAGCTACACACATGGTATACTGTAACTAGCTGTACACATGGTATACTGTAACTAGCTATACATGGTATACTGTAACTAGCTACACACATGGTATACTGTAACTAGCTATACATGGTATACTGTAACTAGCTACACACATGGTATACTGTAACTAGCTATACATGGTATACTGTAACTAGCTACACACATGGTATACTGTAACTAGCTACACACATGGTATACTGTAACTAGCTACACACATGGTATACTGTAACTAGCTACACACATGGTATACTGTAACTAGCTACACACATGGTATACTGTAACTAGCTATACATGGTACACTGTAACTAGCTACACACATGGTATACTGTAACTAGCTATACATGGTACACTGTAACTAGCTACACACATGGTATACTGTAACTAGCTATACATGGTATACTGTAACTAGCTACACACATGGTATACTGTAACTAGCTATACATGGTACACTGTAACTAGCTACACACATGGTATACTGTAACTAGCTATACATGGTATACTGTAACTAGCTACACACATGGTATACTGTAACTAGCTATACATGGTACACTGTAACTAGCTACACACATGGTATACTGTAACTAGCTACACACATGGTATACTGTAACTAGCTACACACATGGTATACTGTAACTAGCTACACACATGGTATACTGTAACTAGCTATACATGGTATACTGTAACTAGCTACACACATGGTATACTGTAACTAGCTATACATGGTACACTGTAACTAGCTACACACATGGTATACTGTAACTAGCTACACACATGGTATACTGTAACTAGCTGTACACATGGTATACTGTAACTAGCTGTACACATGGTATACTGTAACTAGCTACACACATGGTATACTGTAACTAGCTACACACATGGTACACTGTAACTAGCTATACATGGTATACTGTAACTAGCTATACATGGTATACTGTAACTAGCTACACATGGTATACTGTAACTAGCTATACACATGGTATACTGTAACTAGCTATACATGGTATACTGTAACTAGCTATACATGGTATACTGTAACTAGCTATACATGGTATACTGTAACTAGCTACAGACATGGTATACTGTAACTAGCTATACACATGGTATACTGTAACTAGCTACACACATGGTATACTGTAACTAGCTACACACATGGTATACTGTAACTAGCTACACACATGGTATACTGTAACTAGCTACACACATGGTATACTGTAACTAGCTACACACATGGTATACTGTAACTAGCTATACACATGGTATACTGTAACTAGCTACACACATGGTATACTGTAACTAGCTACACACATGGTATACTGTAACTAGCTATACATGGTATACTGTAACTAGCTACACACATGGTATACTGTAACTAGCTATACATGGTATACTGTAACTAGCTACACACATGGTATACTGTAACTAGCTACACACATGGTACACTGTAACTAGCTACACACATGGTATACTGTAACTAGCTATACACATGGTATACTGTAACTAGCTACACACATGGTATACTGTAACTAGCTACACACATGGTATACTGTAACTAGCTATACATGGTATACTGTAACTAGCTACACACATGGTATACTGTAACTAGCTGTACATGGTATACTGTAACTAGCTACACACATGGTATACTGTAACTAGCTACACACATGGTATACTGTAACTAGCTACACACATGGTATACTGTAACTAGCTACACACATGGTATACTGTAACTAGCTATACATGGTATACTGTAACTAGCTATACATGGTATACTGTAACTAGCTATACATGGTATACTGTAACTAGCTATACATGGTATACTGTAACTAGCTACACACATGGTATACTGTAACTAGCTACACATGGTATACTGTAACTAGCTATACATGGTATACTGTAACTAGCTATACATGGTACACTGTAACTAGCTACACACATGGTACACTGTAACTAGCTACACACATGGTACACTGTAACTAGCTACACACATGGTATACTGTAACTAGCTATACACATGGTATACTGTAACTAGCTACACACATGGTATACTGTAACTAGCTATACATGGTATACTGTAACTAGCTACACACATGGTATACTGTAACTAGCTACACATGGTATACTGTAACTAGCTATACATGGTATACTGTAACTAGCTATACACATGGTACACTGTAACTAGCTACACACATGGTACACTGTAACTAGCTACACACATGGTACACTGTAACTAGCTACACACATGGTACACTGTAACTAGCTACACACATGGTACACTGTAACTAGCTATACACATGGTATACTGTAACTAGCTACACACATGGTACACTGTAACTAGCTACACACATGGTATACTGTTACTAGCTACACACATGGTATACTGTAACTAGCTACACACATGGTACACTGTAACTAGCTATACATGGTATACTGTAACTAGCTACACACATGGTATACTGTAACTAGCTATACATGGTATACTGTAACTAGCTATACATTGTATGCTGTAACTAGCTACACACATGGTATACTGTAACTAGCTACACACATGGTATACTGTAACTAGCTATACACATGGTATACTGTAACTAGCTATACATGGTATACTGTAACTAGCTATACATTGTATGCTGTAACTAGCTACACACATGGTATACTGTAACTAGCTATACATGGTATACTGTAACTAGCTATACATTGTATGCTGTAACTAGCTACACACATGGTATACTGTAACTAGCTATACATTGTATGCTGTAACTAGCTATACATTGTATGCTGTAATTAGCTATACATGGTATACAGTAGCCGTTGGATGAGGATGAATGTTTCGTTACTGACGGAAACTTGTGTATATTTCCAGGCGAAGGACGTAGCAGAGCATACCTTCCAGCTGGCACTGGACTCCGTCCACTTGCCTCAGTACAGGACTGCTCTCAGGTACAAGCACACCTGTCACAATAGATACAAAGGTTAGCTGATCTAGTAGAAAGTGTTTTACCTGTTGTTTCATTAGTGTCCTCTGAATGGCGAGGTTAACTGATCTAGTAGAACATATTTTACCTGTTGTTTCATTAGTGTCCTCTGAATGGCGAGGTTAGCTGATCTAGTAGAACATATTTTACCTGTTGTTTCATTAGTGTCCTCTGAATGACGAGGTTAGCTGATCTAGTAGAAAGTGTTTTACCTGTTGTTTCATTAGTGTCCTCTGAATGGCGAGGTTAGCTGATCTAGTAGAACATATTTTACCTGTTGTTTCATTAGTGTCCTCTGAATGGCGAGGTTAGCTGATCTAGTAGAACATATTTTACCTGTTGTTTCATTAGTGTCCTCTGAATGGCGAGGTTAGCTGATCTAGTAGAAAGTGTTTTACCTGTTGTTTCATTAGTGTCCTCTGAATGACGAGGTTAGCTGATCTAGTAGAACATATTTTACCTGTTGTTTCATTAGTGTCCTCTGAATGACGAGGTTAGCTGATCTAGTAGAACATATTTTACCTGTTGTTTCATTAGTGTCCTCTGAATGGCGAGGTTAGCTGATCTAGTAGAACATATTTTACCTGTTGTTTCATTAGTGTCCTCTGAATGGCGAGGTTAGCTGATCTAGTAGAACATATTTTACCTGTTGTTTCATTAGTGTCCTCTGAATGGCGAGGTTAGCTGATCTAGTAGAACATATTTTACCTGTTGTTTCATTAGTGTCCTCTGAATGACGAGGTTAGCTGATCTAGTAGAACATATTTTACCTGTTGTTTCATTAGTGTCCTCTGAATGGCGAGGTTAGCTGATCTAGTAGAACATATTTTACCTGTTGTTTCATTAGTGTCCTCTGAATGACGAGGTTAGCTGATCTAGTAGAACATATTTTACCTGTTGTTTCATTAGTGTCCTCTGAATGGCGAGGTTAGCTGATCTAGTAGAACATATTTTACCTGTTGTTTCATTAGTGTCCTCTGAATGGCGAGGTTAGCTGATCTAGTAGAACATATTTTACCTGTTGTTTCATTAGTGTCCTCTGAATGACGAGGTTAGCTGATCTAGTAGAACATATTTTACCTGTTGTTTCATTAGTGTCCTCTGAATGGCGAGGTTAGCTGATCTAGTAGAACATATTTTACCTGTTGTTTCATTAGTGTCCTCTGAATGACGAGGTTAGCTGATCTAGTAGAACATATTTTACCTGTTGTTTCATTAGTGTCCTCTGAATGACGAGGTTAGCTGATCTAGTAGAACATATTTTACCTGTTGTTTCATTAGTGTCCTCTGAATGGCGAGGTTAGCTGATCTAGTAGAACATATTTTACCTGTTGTTTCATTAGTGTCCTCTGAATGGCGGGGTTAGCTGATCTAGTAGAAAGTGTTTTACCTGTTGTTTCATTAGTGTCCTCTGAATGGCGAGGTTAGCTGATCTAGTAGAACATATTTTACCTGTTGTTTCATTAGTGTCCTCTGAATGACGAGGTTAGCTGATCTAGTAGAACATATTTTACCTGTTGTTTCATTAGTGTCCTCTGAATGACGAGGTTAGCTGATCTAGTAGAACATATTTTACCTGTTGTTTCATTAGTGTCCTCTGAATGGCGAGGTTAGCTGATCTAGTAGAACATATTTTACCTGTTGTTTCATTAGTGTCCTCTGAATGGCGAGGTTAGCTGATCTAGTAGAACATATTTTACCTGTTGTTTCATTAGTGTCCTCTGAATGACGAGGTTAGCTGATCTAGTAGAACATATTTTACCTGTTGTTTCATTAGTGTCCTCTGAATGGCGAGGTTAGCTGATCTAGTAGAACATATTTTACCTGTTGTTTCATTAGTGTCCTCTGAATGACGAGGTTAGCTGATCTAGTAGAACATATTTTACCTGTTGTTTCATTAGTGTCTTCTGAATGACGAGGTTAGCTGATCTAGTAGAACATATTTTACCTGTTGTTTCATTAGTGTCCTCTGAATGGCGAGGTTAGCTGATCTAGTAGAACATATTTTACCTGTTGTTTCATTAGTGTCCTCTGAATGGCGAGGTTAGCTGATCTAGTAGAACATATTTTACCTGTTGTTTCATTATTGTCCTCTGAATGGCGAGGTTAGCTGATCTAGTAGAAAGTGTTTTACCTGTTGTTTCATTAGTGTCCTCTGAATGACGAGGTTAGCTGATCTAGTAGAACATATTTTACCTGTTGTTTCATTAGTGTCCTCTGAATGGCGAGGTTAGCTGATCTAGTAGAACATATTTTACCTGTTGTTTCATTAGTGTCCTCTGAATGGCGAGGTTAGCTGATCTAGTAGAACATATTTTACCTGTTGTTTCATTAGTGTCCTCTGAATGACGAGGTTAGCTGATCTAGTACAACATATTTTACCTGTTGTTTCATTAGTGTCCTCTGAATGGCGAGGTTAGCTGATCTAGCAGAAAGTGTTTTACCTGTTGTTTCATTAGTGTCCTCTGAATGGCGAGGTTAGCTGATCTAGTAGAACATATTTTACCTGTTGTTTCGTTAGTGTCCTCTGAATGACGAGGTTAGCTGATCTAGTAGAACATATTTTACCTGTTGTTTCATTAGTGTCCTCTGAATGGCGAGGTTAGCTGATCTAGTAGAACATATTTTACCTGTTGTTTCATTAGTGTCCTCTGAATGACGAGGTTAGCTGATCTAGTAGAAAGTGTTTTACCTGTTGTTTCATTAGTGTCCTCTGAATGACGAGGTTAGCTGATCTAGTAGAACATATTTTACCTGTTGTTTCATTAGTGTCCTCTGAATGACGAGGTTAGCTGATCTAGTAGAACATATTTTACCTGTTGTTTCATTAGTGTCCTCTGAATGGCGAGGTTAGCTGATCTAGTAGAACATATTTTACCTGTTGTTTCATTAGTGTCCTCTGAATGACAAGGTTAGCTGATCTAGTAGAAAGTGTTTTACCTGTTGTTTCATTAGTGTCCTCTGAATGACGAGGTTAGCTGATCTAGTAGAACATATTTTACCTGTTGTTTCATTAGTGTCCTCTGAATGACGAGGTTAGCTGATCTAGTAGAACATATTTTACCTGTTGTTTCATTAGTGTCCTCTGAATGACGAGGTTAGCTGATCTAGTAGAACATATTTTACCTGTTGTTTCATTAGTGTCCTCTGAATGGCGAGGTTAGCTGATCTAGTAGAACATATTTTACCTGTTGTTTCATTAGTGTCCTCTGAATGGCGAGGTTAGCTGATCTAGTAGAACATATTTTACCTGTTGTTTCATTATTGTCCTCTGAATGGCGAGGTTAGCTGATCTAGTAGAAAGTGTTTTACCTGTTGTTTCATTAGTGTCCTCTGAATGACGAGGTTAGCTGATCTAGTAGAACATATTTTACCTGTTGTTTCATTAGTGTCCTCTGAATGGCGAGGTTAGCTGATCTAGTAGAACATATTTTACCTGTTGTTTCATTAGTGTCCTCTGAATGGCGAGGTTAGCTGATCTAGTAGAACATATTTTACCTGTTGTTTCATTAGTGTCCTCTGAATGACGAGGTTAGCTGATCTAGTACAACATATTTTACCTGTTGTTTCATTAGTGTCCTCTGAATGGCGAGGTTAGCTGATCTAGTAGAAAGTGTTTTACCTGTTGTTTCATTAGTGTCCTCTGAATGGCGAGGTTAGCTGATCTAGTAGAACATATTTTACCTGTTGTTTCGTTAGTGTCCTCTGAATGACGAGGTTAGCTGATCTAGTAGAACATATTTTACCTGTTGTTTCATTAGTGTCCTCTGAATGGCGAGGTTAGCTGATCTAGTAGAACATATTTTACCTGTTGTTTCATTAGTGTCCTCTGAATGACGAGGTTAGCTGATCTAGTAGAAAGTGTTTTACCTGTTGTTTCATTAGTGTCCTCTGAATGACGAGGTTAGCTGATCTAGTAGAACATATTTTACCTGTTGTTTCATTAGTGTCCTCTGAATGACGAGGTTAGCTGATCTAGTAGAACATATTTTACCTGTTGTTTCATTAGTGTCCTCTGAATGGCGAGGTTAGCTGATCTAGTAGAACATATTTTACCTGTTGTTTCATTAGTGTCCTCTGAATGACGAGGTTAGCTGATCTAGTAGAAAGTGTTTTACCTGTTGTTTCATTAGTGTCCTCTGAATGGCGAGGTTAGCTGATCTAGTAGAACATATTTTACCTGTTGTTTCATTAGTGTCCTCTGAATGACGAGGTTAGCTGATCTAGTAGAAAGTGTTTTACCTGTTGTTTCATTAGTGTCCTCTGAATGGCGAGGTTAGCTGATCTAGTAGAACATATTTTACCTGTTGTTTCATTAATGTCCTCTGAATGACGAGGTTAGCTGATCTAGTAGAAAGTGTTTTACCTGTTGTTTCATTAGTGTCCTCTGAATGGCGAGGTTAGCTGATCTAGTAGAACATATTTTACCTGTTGTTTCATTAGTGTCCTCTGAATGGCGAGGTTAGCTGATCTAGTAGAACATATTTTACCTGTTGTTTCATTAGTGTCCTCTGAATGGCGAGGTTAGCTGATCTAGTAGAACATATTTTACCTGTTGTTTCATTAGTGTCCTCTGAATGACGAGGTTAGCTGATCTAGTAGAACATATTTTACCTGTTGTTTCATTAGTGTCCTCTGAATGACGAGGTTAGCTGATCTAGTAGAACATATTTTACCTGTTGTTTCATTAGTGTCCTCTGAATGACGAGGTTAGCTGATCTAGTAGAACATATTTTACCTGTTGTTTCATTAGTGTCCTCTGAATGGCGAGGTTAGCTGATCTAGTAGAACATATTTTACCTGTTGTTTCATTAGTGTCCTCTGAATGGCGAGGTTAGCTGATCTAGTAGAACATATTTTACCTGTTGTTTCATTATTGTCCTCTGAATGGCGAGGTTAGCTGATCTAGTAGAAAGTGTTTTACCTGTTGTTTCATTAGTGTCCTCTGAATGACGAGGTTAGCTGATCTAGTAGAACATATTTTACCTGTTGTTTCATTAGTGTCCTCTGAATGGCGAGGTTAGCTGATCTAGTAGAACATATTTTACCTGTTGTTTCATTAGTGTCCTCTGAATGGCGAGGTTAGCTGATCTAGTAGAACATATTTTACCTGTTGTTTCATTAGTGTCCTCTGAATGACGAGGTTAGCTGATCTAGTACAACATATTTTACCTGTTGTTTCATTAGTGTCCTCTGAATGGCGAGGTTAGCTGATCTAGTAGAAAGTGTTTTACCTGTTGTTTCATTAGTGTCCTCTGAATGGCGAGGTTAGCTGATCTAGTAGAACATATTTTACCTGTTGTTTCGTTAGTGTCCTCTGAATGACGAGGTTAGCTGATCTAGTAGAACATATTTTACCTGTTGTTTCATTAGTGTCCTCTGAATGGCGAGGTTAGCTGATCTAGTAGAACATATTTTACCTGTTGTTTCATTAGTGTCCTCTGAATGACGAGGTTAGCTGATCTAGTAGAAAGTGTTTTACCTGTTGTTTCATTAGTGTCCTCTGAATGACGAGGTTAGCTGATCTAGTAGAACATATTTTACCTGTTGTTTCATTAGTGTCCTCTGAATGACGAGGTTAGCTGATCTAGTAGAACATATTTTACCTGTTGTTTCATTAGTGTCCTCTGAATGGCGAGGTTAGCTGATCTAGTAGAACATATTTTACCTGTTGTTTCATTAGTGTCCTCTGAATGACGAGGTTAGCTGATCTAGTAGAAAGTGTTTTACCTGTTGTTTCATTAGTGTCCTCTGAATGGCGAGGTTAGCTGATCTAGTAGAACATATTTTACCTGTTGTTTCATTAGTGTCCTCTGAATGACGAGGTTAGCTGATCTAGTAGAAAGTGTTTTACCTGTTGTTTCATTAGTGTCCTCTGAATGACGAGGTTAGCTGATCTAGTAGAACATATTTTACCTGTTGTTTCATTAGTGTCCTCTGAATGACGAGGTTAGCTGATCTAGTAGAACATATTTTACCTGTTGTTTCATTAGTGTCCTCTGAATGGCGAGGTTAGCTGATCTAGTAGAACATATTTTACCTGTTGTTTCATTAATGTCCTCTGAATGACGAGGTTAGCTGATCTAGTAGAACATATTTTACCTGTTGTTTCATTAGTGTCCTCTGAATGACGAGGTTAGCTGATCTAGTAGAAAGTGTTTTACCTGTTGTTTCATTAGTGTCCTCTGAATGGCGAGGTTAGCTGATCTAGTAGAACATATTTTACCTGTTGTTTCATTAATGTCCTCTGAATGACGAGGTTAGCTGATCTAGTAGAAAGTGTTTTACCTGTTGTTTCATTAGTGTCCTCTGAATGGCGAGGTTAGCTGATCTAGTAGAACATATTTTACCTGTTGTTTCATTAGTGTCCTCTGAATGGCGAGGTTAGCTGATCTAGTAGAACATATTTTACCTGTTGTTTCATTAGTGTCCTCTGAATGACGAGGTTAGCTGATCTAGTAGAACATATTTTACCTGTTGTTTCATTAGTGTCCTCTGAATGGCGAGGTTAGCTGATCTAGTAGAACATATTTTACCTGTTGTTTCATTAGTGTCCTCTGAATGACGAGGTTAGCTGATCTAGTAGAACATATTTTACCTGTTGTTTCATTAGTGTCCTCTGAATGGCGAGGTTAGCTGATCTAGTAGAACATATTTTACCTGTTGTTTCATTAGTGTCCTCTGAATGACGAGGTTAGCTGATCTAGTAGAACATATTTTACCTGTTGTTTCATTAGTGTCCTCTGAATGGCGAGGTTAGCTGATCTAGTAGAACATATTTTACCTGTTGTTTCATTAGTGTCCTCTGAATGACGAGGTTAGCTGATCTAGTAGAACATATTTTACCTGTTGTTTCATTAGTGTCCTCTGAATGGCGAGGTTAGCTGATCTAGTAGAACATATTTTACCTGTTGTTTCATTAGTGTCCTCTGAATGACGAGGTTAGCTGATCTAGTAGAACATATTTTACCTGTTGTTTCATTAGTGTCCTCTGAATGGCGAGGTTAGCTGATCTAGTAGAACATATTTTACCTGTTGTTTCATTAGTGTCCTCTGAATGGCGAGGTTAGCTGATCTAGTAGAACATATTTTACCTGTTGTTTCATTAGTGTCCTCTGAATGACGAGGTTAGCTGATCTAGTAGAACATATTTTACCTGTTGTTTCATTAGTGTCCTCTGAATGACGAGGTTAGCTGATCTAGTAGAAAGTGTTTTACCTGTTGTTTCATTAGTGTCCTCTGAATGGCGAGGTTAGCTGATCTAGTAGAAAGTGTTTTACCTGTTGTTTTCTCTCTCAGATCTAAAAGTGTGTTCCACATCCAAGCTGTGAATAACCAGGGCAGGTGGGTTCTGATTGTTTCAAAGGAAGTGTTTAATCACACTGTGATTCAATCTTCTCAGTTGAATCATTGTATGAGTGATTGGTGATATACAGTAAATTTGTCCTGGGGCTTTTTGTTGAGCCATTGTTTTCCTTTTCAGAATTGTTCCTCTGAGTGAAGAAGAGAGCCGCTTCTTGGTGAAAACTGTAAGTCAATACTTCCAACCTGATATTTGATCCAAGTCATTTGCAGTAGGCATGTCACTGTGTTTGATTGATTAAATTAGAATTAATTACAATGTGCGTTTTCTGTCCATCACTCCCAAGCGTAAATGTCAGTGTATGACATCCCAGACCTCCAGTGGGGTTAGGGGTTAAGGGTTATGCGTTATAGTGGTGGTTCTGTGTTCCAGGCGTCCATGTCAGTGTACGACATCCCAGACCTCCAGTGGGGGAAAGGAGACCTGGGATCTGTAGTCTTCTCGGAGTCCTTCCTGGTGTCCAGCATCAACATCCAACAGAAGGGTAATAGAGACATACTGTTAGGCCTGGCCGATACCTACTCCCTATTCTGTTAGGCCTGGCCGATACCTACTCCCTATTCTGTTAGGCCTGGCCGATACCTACTCCCTATTCTGTTAGGCCTGGCCGATACCTACTCCCTATTCTGTTAGGCCTGGCCGATACCTACTCCCTATTCTGTTAGGCCTGGCCGATACCTACTCCCTATTCTGTTAGGCCTGGCCGATACCTACTCCCTATTCTGTTAGGCCTGGCCGATACCTACTCCCTATTCTGTTAGGCCTGGCCGATACCTACTCCCTATTCTGTTAGGCCTGGCCGATACCTACTCCCTATTCTGTTAGGCCTGGCCGATACCTACTCCCTATTCTGTTAGGCCTGGCCGATACCTACTCCCTATTCTGTTAGGCCTGGCCGATACCTACTCCCTATTCTGTTAGGCCTGGCCGATACCTACTCCCTATTCTGTTAGGCCTGGCCGATACCTACTCCCTATTCTGTTAGGCCTGGCCGATACCTACTCCCTATTCTGTTAGGCCTGGCCGATACCTACTCCCTATTCTGTTAGGCCTGGCCGATACCTACTCCCTATTCTGTTAGGCCTGGCCGATACCTACTCCCTATTCTGTTAGGCCTGGCCGATACCTACTCCCTATTCTGTTAGGCCTGGCCGATACCTACTCCCTATTCTGTTAGGCCTGGCCGATACCTACTCCCTATTCTGTTAGGCCTGGCCGATACCTACTCCCTATTCTGTTAGGCCTGGCCGATACCTACTCCCTATTCTGTTAGGCCTGGCCGATACCTACTCCCTATTCTGTTAGGCCTGGCCGATACCTACTCCCTATTCTGTTAGGCCTGGCCGATACCTACTCCCTATTCTGTTCAACTGTGTGTCTGTGAGTCATGTTTAACTGTAATGTTGAGTCTGTCCTGTAGATGGAAGTGTTTCCTCAGACAGCTGCTACACCATCCTGACTACAGCTCTGCCTCGATACGTCTGCTGGCTGGTACGTTACCTTCTTTCCTCACTCCTCTCCTCTCTCCTCTCTCCTCTCTCCTCTCCTCTCTCCTCTCTCCTCTCCTCTGTTCTCTCCTCTCTCCTCTCTCCTCTCTTCTCTCCTCTCTCCTTTCCTCACTCCTCTCCTCACTCCTCTCCTCTCCTCTCCTCTCCTCTCCTCTCCTCTCCTCTCCTCTCCTCTCCTCTCCTCTCCTCTCCTCTCTCCTCTCTCCTCTCTCCTCTCTCCTCTCTCCTCTCCTCTCTCTCCTCTCTCCTCTCCTCTCCTCTCCTCTCCTCTCCTCTCCTCTCCTCTCCTCTCCTCTCCTCTCCTCTCCTCTCCTCTCCTCTCCTCTCCTCTCCTCTCCTCTCCTCTCCTCTCCTCTCCTCTCCTCTCCTCTCCTCTCCTCTCCTCTGTTCTCTCCTTTCTTCTTTCCGCTCTCCTCTCTTCTTTCCGCTCTCCTCTCTCCTCTCTCCGTTCATCCAGGGCTCAAGTCGCCTGCTTTCAACAAAATGGCCGTGTTCGAGGGCATCAAAACGACTGCAAGCGACTGCCGACTTACTGATCTACAAATCACCTTGCATCATAAATAACTACTAATTATTAATTGTAGATCAGTCAGTCAGTCAGTCACAATTTATCCATAATGCATTGCGGTTTTGATTCTCTGGAACACAGCCCTTGTTAACTGTGTGTCCTAATGTCTCTAGGTGGAGTCTGATGTGAAGCACTCTGAGAAGGCCCAGGTCCTGCTCAAGGTCAGACAACTCTTGTTATGTTTTCTACGTTTCTGTTATTACATTGCCAAATGCTGGTCAGTCTGTTCATGTGTATTTTTATATACACTACCAGTCAAAAGTTTGGACACACCTACTCATTCCAGGGAGAGAATGCCAAGAGTGTGCAAAGCTGTCATCAAGGCAAATGGTGGCTACTTTGAAGAATCTCAAATATAAAATACATTTTGATTTGTTTAACACTTTTTTGGATACTACATGATTCCATATGTGTTATTTCATAGTTTTGATGTCTTCACTATTATTCTGCAATGTAGAAAATAGTAAAAAATTAAGAAATACCCTTGAATGAGTCGGTGTGTCCAAACGTTTGACTGGTGGTGTATATTGTGTGTTTTATCCCCAGGAGGAGGATAGCACCTGCCTGGGTACCTCTCTGACTACAGCAGACACAGCTCATGTGTTCTCTAACAGCCAGCTCTCCACCCCAGAGGAAGGTAATGCTCTCTCTGTAGTCAGCCAGTCAGTCCAGTCATCCAGCCAGCTCATGTGTTCTCTAACAGCCAGCTCTCCACCCCAGAGGAAGGTAATGCTCTCTCTGTAGTCAGCCAGTCAGTCCAGTCATCCAGCCAGCTCATGTGTTCTCTAACAGCCAGCTCTCCACCCCAGAGGAAGGTAATGCTCTCTCTGTAGTCAGCCAGTCAGTCCAGTCATCCAGCCAGCTCATGTGTTCTCTAACAGCCAGCTCTCCACCCCAGAGGAAGGTAATGCTCTCTCTGTAGTCAGCCAGTCAGTCCAGTCATCCAGCCAGCTCATGTGTTCTCTAACAGCCAGCTCTCCACCCCAGAGGAAGGTAATGCTCTCTCTGTAGTCAGCCAGTCAGTCCAGTCATCCAGCCAGCTCATGTGTTCTCTAACAGCCAGCTCTCCACCCCAGAGGAAGGTAATGCTCTCTCTGTAGTCAGCCAGTCAGTCCAGTCATCCAGCCAGCTCATGTGTTCTCTAACAGCCAGCTCTCCACCCCAGAGGAAGGTAATGCTCTCTCTGTAGTCAGCCAGTTAGTCAGTCAGTCAGTCCAGTCATTCAGCCAGCAAGCTATTTAGTCCAGTTCGTCCAGTCAGGCCAGCCAGTCCAATCAGTCCAATCAGTGGCCGTGTTGGAGAGGATCTAAACCGCAATGTATCGTGGGTAAATTCTGACTGACTGACTGATCTATAAATAATAATGAGTAGTATTTATGATGCAAGGTGATTTGTAGATCAGTCAGTCGGCAGTTGCCTGCAGTCGTTTTGATGCCCTCGAACACGGCCAGCCAGTCAGTCCAGTCAGTCAGTTGGTGGGCTCGTTTGAGTGGTAAGGCGAAAGCAACTGATTTTATAGACTAAAGTTGAGGAGTCACGTCGGGGGAGGTGCATCTGCGACAGCCGAAAGTCGGGGACACTGGTTTCCAACAGCAAGGCTCAGTGCAACATGGTGGTGTTGCCATTGTCTAGAAAAGTTGTTCTTTACAGTGGCTTGTGAAAGTATTCACCCCACTTGGCATTTTGTTGCCTTACAACCTGGAATTAAAATATATTTTTGGGGGAGTTTGTATCATTTGATTTACACAACATGCCTACCACTTTGAAGATGCAAAATCTTTTTTATTGTGAAATAAGACAAAAAAACTGAACTTGAGCGTGCATAACTATTCACCCCCCCCCCCACCCCCCCAAAAATCAATACTTTGTAGAGCCACCTTTTGCAGCAATTACAGCTGCAAGTCTCTTGGGGTATGTCTCTATAAGCTTGGCACATCTAGCCACTGGGATTTTTGCCCATTCTTCAAAGCAAAACTGCTCCAGCTCCTTCAAGTTGGATGGGGTTCCGCTGGTGTACAGCAATATTTAAGTCATACCTCAGATTCTCAATTGGATTGAGGTCTGGACTTTGACTAGGCCATTCCAAGACATTTAAATGTTTCCCCTTAAACCACTCAAGTATTGCTTTAGCAGTATGCTTAGGGTCATTGTCCTGCTGGAAGGTGAACCTCCGTCCCAGTCTCAAATCTCTGGAAGACTGAAACAGGTTTCCCTCAATAATTTCCCTGTATTTAGCGCCATCCATCATTCCTTCAATTCTGACCAGTTTCCCAGTCCCTGCCGATGAAAAACATCCCCACAGCATGATGCTGCCACCACCATGCTTCACTGTGGGGATGGTGTTCTCGGGGTGATGAGAGGTGTTGGGTTTGCGCCAGACATAGCGTTTTCCTTGATGGCCAAAAAGCTCAATTTTAGTCTCATCTGACCAGAGTACCTTCTTCCATATGTTTGGGGAGTCTCCCACATGCCTTTTGGCGATCACTAAACGTGTTTGCTTATTTTTTTCTTTAAGCAACGGCTTTTGTCTGGCCATTCTTCCGTAAAGCCCAGCTCTGTGGAGTGTACGGCTTAAAATGGTCCTATGAACAGATACTCCAATCTCCTCTGTGGAGCTTTGCAGCTCCTTCAGGGTTATCTTTGGTCTCTTTGTTGCCTCTCTGATTAATGCCCTCCTTGCCTGGTCCGTGAGTTTTGGTGGGCGGCCCGCTCTTGGCAGGTTTGTTGTGGTGCCATATTCTTTCAATTTTTTTATAATGGATTTAATGGTGCTCCGTTGGATGTTCAAAGTTTCAGATATTTTTCTATAACCCAACCCTGATCTGTACTTCTCCACAACTTTGTCCCTGACCTGTTTGGAGAGCTCCTTGGTCTTCATGGTGCCGCTTGCTTGGTGGTGCCCCTTGCTTAGAGGTGTTGCAGACTCTGGGGCCTTTCAGAACAGGTGTATATATACACTGAGATCATGTGACAGATCATGTGACACTTAGATTGCAGACAGGTGGAATTTATTTAACTAATTATGTGACTTCTGAAGGTAATTGGTTGCACCAGATCTTATTTAGGGGCTTCATAGCAAAGGGGGTGAATACATATGCACACACCACTTTTCCGTAATTTATTTTTTAGAATTTTTTGAAACAAGTAATTTTTTTCATTTCACTTCACCAATTTTGACTATTTTGTGTATGTCCATTACATGAAATCCAAATAAAAATCAATTTAAATTACAGGTTGTAATGCAACAAAATAGGAGAAACGCCAAGGGGGATGAATACTTTTGCAAGGCACTGTATAATGTCTCTAACCCCCCATATCGCACACTAACAACCTGAAAATATAAGTGTGTACATTGTGCAGTCAATTGGGCAGAGAGAGAGCCTCAAATATCACATTCATTTGTACATATCCACTGTATACGTGAACTGCGGCAAAGTCGGTTCCTGTCTCAATCATGTCTTTGGTCACGTTCCCGTGGGTCAAAAAGAAATCCCCTAATGACTGGTTGACAATAGAGCCTCCCACAATGCAGGCGATGGCTGCAGGAGGAAGCTGGTGAAGAGCAACTGCAGACCTTTTGATCACATTCATTTTGTAACAAGTCGGACAATTTTTATCCCCATAATGCAACATACTTTAAAAGGCGGTACCAGCGATGGTCACCGACTTGATAAAAGTGATCCACTCGAGCGTGTCCAGCCAGCCAGCCAGCCAGCCAGCCAGCCAGCCAGCCAGCCAGCCAGTCAGTGTGTCAGTTCATTAGTTGATTAGTTGATGAGTTAGTCTGTAGTTAATGTGAATAATGTTGTTCCTTGAACCTCCTGTGTGTGTGTGTGTATTTCAGGGAAGATGAGCTTCTTCACCGAGGGTATACTGTTCGTCCATCCACAGTACGGCACCATCACTCTACCCAGGAGCCTCATCAGCAGCATCAAGTTCACGGACCTGGTACGTTTCTCAACCAGAACACAGGGAGACAGGGTTCACAGAGCTGGTACGTTTCTCAACCAGAACACAGGGAGACAGGGTTCACGGACCTGGTACGTTTCTCAACCAGAACACACTGAGCTGGTAACAACACATCCCACATGGGCTGTCTCCCAAATGGTGTCCTATTCCCTATAGTGTACTGCTATAGTGATGTAGTGAGAGGGGGTGTGGTGATGTAGTGAGAGGGGGTGTGGTGATGTAGTGAGAGGGGGTGTGGTGATGTAGTGAGAGGGGGTGTGGTGATGTAGTGAGAGGGGGTGTGGTGATGTAGTGAGAGGGGGTGTGGTGATGTAGTGAGGGGGAGTGAGGTGATGTAGTGAGGGGGTGTGGTGATGTAGTGAGGGGGAGTGAGGTGATGTAGTGAGGGGGTGTGGTGATGTAGTGAGGGGGAGTGGTGATGTAGTGAGGGGGGGAGTGGTGATGTAGTGAGGGGGAGTGAGGTGATGTAGTGAGGGGGTGTGGTGATGTAGTGAGAGGGGGTGTGGTGATGTAGTGAGGGGGAGTGAGGTGATGTAGTGAGGGGGGGTGTGGTGATGTAGTGAGGGGGAGTGAGGTGATGTAGTGAGGGGGGGTGTGGTGATGTAGTGAGGGGGAGTGAGGTGATGTAGTGAGGGGGAGTGAGGTGATGTAGTGAGGGGGGGTGTGGTGATGTAGTGAGAGGGGGTGTGGTGATGTAGTGAGGGGGAGTGGTGATGTAGTGAGAGGGGGTGTGGTGATGTAGTGAGGGGGAGTGAGGTGATGTAGTGAGGGGGTGTGGTGATGTAGTGAGGGGGAGTGGTGATGTAGTGAGGGGGAGTGGTGATGTAGTGAGGGGGGGTGTGGTGATGTAGTGAGAGGGGGTGTGGTGATGTAGTGAGGGGGGGTGGTGATGTAGTGAGGGGGAGTGGTGATGTAGTGAGGGGGAGTGGTGATGTAGTGAGGGGGGGTGTGGTGATGTAGTGAGGGGGGTGTGGTGATGTAGTGAGGGGGAGTGAGGTGATGTAGTGAGGGGGTGTGGTGATGTAGTGAGGGGGGTGTGGTGATGTAGTGAGGGGGGGTGTGGTGATGTAGTGAGGGGGAGTGAGGTGATGTAGTGAGGGGGTGTGGTGATGTAGTGAGGGGGGTGTGGTGATGTAGTGAGGGGGGGTGTGGTGATGTAGTGAGGGGGAGTGTGGTGATGTAGTGAGGGGGTGTGGTGATGTAGTGAGGGGGAGGGTGATGTAGTGAGGGGGGGTGGTGATGTAGTGAGGGGGAGTGGTGATGTAGTGAGGGGGGGTGTGGTGATGTAGTGAGGGGGAGTGGTGATGTAGTGAGGGGGAGTGGTGATGTAGTGAGGGGGGGTGTGGTGATGTAGTGAGGGGGAGTGGTGATGTAGTGAGGGGGAGTGGTGATGTAGTGAGGGGGTGTGGTGATGTAGTGAGGGGGAGTGAGGTGATGTAGTGAGGGGGTGTGGTGATGTAGTGAGGGGGGTGTGGTGATGTAGTGAGGGGGAGTGTGGTGATGTAGTGAGGGGGGGTGTGGTGATGTAGTGAGGGGGGGTGGTGATGTAGTGAGGGGGAGTGGTGATGTAGTGAGGGGGAGTGAGGTGATGTAGTGAGGGGGGTGTGGTGATGTAGTGAGGGGGGTGTGGTGATGTAGTGGGGGGGGTGTGGTGATGTAGTGAGGGGGAGTGGTGATGTAGTGAGGGGGGTGTGGTGATGTAGTGAGGGGGAGTGAGGTGATGTAGTGAGGGGGTGTGGTGATGTAGTGAGGGGGGTGTGGTGATGTAGTGAGGGGGGGTGTGGTGATGTAGTGAGGGGGAGTGTGGTGATGTAGTGAGGGAAGGTGTGGTGATGTAGTGAGGGGGAGTGGTGATGTAGTGAGGGGGGTGTGGTGATGTAGTGAGGGGGAGCGGTGATGTAGTGAGGGGGGGTGTGGTGATGTAGTGAGGGGGAGTGGTGATGTAGTGAGGAGGAGTGGTGATGTAGTGAGGGGGGGTGTGGTGATGTAGTGAGGGGGAGTGTGGTGATGTAGTGAGGGGGGGGTGTGGTGATGTAGTGAGGGGGGGTGTGGTGATGTAGTGAGGGGGGGTGTGTTGATGTAGTGAGGGGGAGTGGTGATGTAACCTTTAGCATCACTAGCTAGGTTTCCATCCAACCTTTAGCATCACTAGCTAGGTTTCCATCCAACCTTTAGCATCACTAGCTAGGTTTCCATCCAACCTTTAGCATCACTAGCTAGGTTTCCATCCAACCTTTAGCATCACTAGCTAGGTTTCCATCCAACCTTTAGCATCACTAGCTAGGTTTCCATCCAACCTTTAGCATCACTAGCTAGGTTTCTATCCAACCTTTAGCATCACTAGCTAGGTTTCCATCCAACCTTTAGCACCACTAGCTAGGTTTCCATCCAACCTTTAGCATCACTAGCTAGGTTTCCATCCAACCTTTAGCATCACTAGCTAGGTTTCCATCCAACCTTTAGCATCACTAGCTAGGTTTCCATCCAACCTTTAGCATCACTAGCTAGGTTTCTATCCAACCTTTAGCATCACTAGCTAGGTTTCCATCCAACCTTTAGCATCACTAGCTAGGTTTCCATCCAACCTTTAGCATCACTAGCTAGGTTTCCATCCAACCTTTAGCATCACTAGCTAGGTTTCCATCCAACCTTTAGCACCACTAGCTAGGTTTCCATCCAACCTTTAGCATCACTAGCTAGGTTTCCATCCAACCTTTAGCATCACTAGCTAGGTTTCCATCCAACCTTTAGCACCACTAGCTAGGTTTCCATCCAACCTTTAGCATCACTAGCTAGGTTTCCATCCAACCTTTAGCATCACTAGCTAGGTTTCCATCCAACCTTTAGCACCACTAGCTAGGTTTCCATCCAACCTTTAGCACCACTAGCTAGGTTTCCATCCAACCTTTAGCATCACTAGCTAGGTTTCCATCCAACCTTTAGCATCACTAGCTAGGTTTCCATCCAACCTTTAGCATCACTAGCTAGGTTAGGGTTAGATGTCATGACAGGTCTGATGGAAACAGTAAACGATCCATACGCTTGACAAGGTGAGATCTTTTTGTGTTGGTAAAAATCATTATGCGAGAAATGTTGGTTGAAATGCTTTTATGCGCATATATTGCTATAATAACCATCATAATAAACTTGGAGTCACGCGATGACATGTTGTGTGGTCCTCCCACTACGACTTGTTGGGAAAGCATGCAGTTTATTAAACTACAGATGAAACCCACTGGCTCCAGGCCATCTATAAATCACTGCTAGGCAAATCCCCGCCTTATCTTAGCTCATTGGTCACCATAGCAGCACCCACCCGTAGTCTGCGCTCCAGCAGGTATATCTCACTGGTCATTCCCAAAGCCAACACCTCCTTTGGCCGCCATTCCTTCCAGTTCTCTGCTGCCAATGACTGGAACGAATTGCAAAAATCTCTGAAGCTGGAGACTCTTATCTCCCTCAATAACTTTAAGCATCAGTTGTCAGAGCACCTTACCGATCACTGCACCTGTACACAGCCCATCTGAAATTAGCCCACCCAACTACCTCATCCCTATATTGTTATTTATTTTTGCTCTTTTGCACCCCAGTATCTCTATTTGCACATAATCTCTTGCACATCTAGCATTCCAGTGTTAATACTATTGTAATTATTCTGCACTATAGCCTATTTATTGCCTTACCTCCATAACTTGCTACATTTGCACACACTGTATATATATTTTCTGTTGTATTTCTGACTTTATGTTTTTTTTACCCCATATGTAACTCTGTGTTGTTTTTATTGCACTACTTTGCTTTATCTTGGCCAGGTCGCAGTTGTAAATGAGAACCTGTTCTCAACTGGCTTACCTGGTTAAATAAAGGTGGAATAAAATAAAAAATAAAAATAAAAATAGGCTAAATTATGATGAACTTTACAGGGTGGTGAAAGTGCACAGTGATGAGCTTGATGCTCCTTTCCAATAAATATCCAGGGTCTTATTCTGGTGACATGATAATCGATGCTTGGCTGCCGTTTGGAAAAAAATCAAAGTAATAATCATGTAGGCAATAAGTGTGCTTTAGGGACAGATGGACATTTACTGGGGGAGGGGTGGTCCAAAATAGGGGAGGGTTGTGTGTCTTTTTATTGGGCACAGGAGGGTAGTGGGTTTTTAGCTTTGGGAAGGGTTGTGTGTCTTTTTATTGGGCACAGGAGGGTAGTGGGTTTTTAGCTTTGGGAAGGGTTGTGTGTCTTTTTATTGGGCACAGGAGGGTTGTGTGTCTTTTTATTGGGCACAGGAGGGTTGTGTGTCTTTTTATTGGGCACAGGAGGGTAGTGGGTTTTTATTGGGCACGGGAGGGTAGTGGGTTTTTATTGGGCACGGGAGGGTAGTGGGTTTTTATTGGGCACAGGAGGGTAGTGGGTTTTTATTGGGCACGGGAGGGTAGTGGGTTTTTATTGGGCACGGGAGGGTAGTGGGTTTTTATTGGGCACAGGAGGGTAGTGGGTTTTTATTGGGCACAGGAGGGTAGTGGGTTTTTTTTGGGCACGGGAGGGTAGTGGGTTTTTTTTGGGCACGGGAGGGTAGTGGGTTTTTATTGGGCACGGGAGGGTAGTGGGTTTTTTTTGGGCACGGGAGGGTAGTGGGTTTTTTTTGGGCACGGGAGGGTAGTGGGTTTTTATTGGGCACGGGAGGGTAGTGGGTTTTTTTTGGGCACGGGAGGGTAGTGGGTTTTTTCCTGGTTTACATTCGCTCTTCTGCTCATATTGTCCTTTAGTCAATAGCTGGACTTACTTTTGATATTACCCTGATAAAGTTCAGAAACATTTTGTGAAGGTTTGGTTTGGTGTGGCTGTTATTAAGCTTTAATACTGCAGGCCTGTGATATGACGGAAGCTCCAACTGACTCCTATGATATGACAGCAGGGCGCCCCCCCCGAAGCTCCAACTGACTCCTGTGATATGACGGCAGGGCGCCCCCCCCGGGGCTCCAACTGACTCCTATGATATGACAGCAGGGCGCCCCCCCCCGAAGCTCCAACTGACTCCTATGATATGACAGCAGGGCGCCCCCCCCCCGAAGCTCCAACTGACTCCTATGATATGACAGCAGGGCGCCCCCCCCGAAGCTCCAACTGACTCCTGTGATATGACGGCAGGGCGCCCCCCCCCACCGGGGCTCCAACTGACTCCTGTGATATGACGGCAGGGCGCCCCCCCGGGGCTCCAACTGACTTCTGTGATATGACGGCAGGGCGCCCCCCCGGGGCTCCAACTGACTCCTGTGATATGACGGCAGGGCGCCCCCCCGGGGCTCCAACTGACTCCTGTGATATGACGGCAGGGCGCCCCCCCCGAAGCTCCAACTGACTCCTGTGATATGACGGCAGGGCGCCCCCCCGGGGCTCCAACTGACTCCTGTAATATGACGGCAGGGCGCCCCCCCCCACCGGGGCTCCAACTGACTCTTGTGATATGACGGCAGGGCGCCCCCCCGAAGCTCCAACTGACTCCTGTGATATGACGGCAGGGCGCTCCCCTGGGGCTCCAACTGACTCCTGTGATATGACGGCAGGGCGCCCCCCCCCGGGGCTCCAACTGACTCCTGTGATATGACGGCAGGGCGCCCCGGGGCTGCAGGCCTGTGATATGACGGCAGGGCGCCCCGGCGCTCCAACTGACTCCTGTGATATGACGGCAGGCCCCCCCCCCCCCCCCCCCCCCCCCGGGGCTCCAACTGACTCCTGTGATATGACGGCAGGGCGCCCCCCCCCCCCGGGAGTCAGTTGGAGCCCCCCCGGGGCTCCAACTGACTCCCACAGTTGGACTCGGGGTGAGGAAGACTGCTTCAGGCCACCAGAGTTACTCCTATAACGTACTTCATCCTATAGCTAGAGGACTCCTGATATATGCAGGAGTGATAAGTATAATTTTTATCTGTTGTGGTCTAGTGCTGTCTTGTTGCTAGCTAGGGCCATCTACTTTAAGTGCTGCCGGTTCCTCCAGTGGGCTACTTGGTGTGTGAACTGCTGACTGCTCATAATTTGCAGAGGATGTTGACACATCAACCAGGACCAATTTGGGACTTGTTTTGGTAATCAGTGGCTGTACTGGAGGGGGAGTGGTTTCAATTAGTACAGGGAGGTGTGCTCTCCACCTCTGCTAGGCAATCAGCAATTAGTACAGGGAGGTGTGCTCTCCACCTCTGCTAGGCAATTAGCAATTAGTACAGGGAGGTGTGCTCTCCACCTCTGCTAGGCAATTAGCAATGAGTGTTAGTACTTCAGTTTCCCCTGGTTTCTCAGCGGCTGCTATAAACGGCGGTCGTGTCAGTGGCGGTTTTGTCGCTGAAACAAAGACCTGCCGAGTTGTTCAAGGAAGGCTCCACACCACTCTGCTCTTCAAGGAAGGCTCCACACCACTCTGCTCTTCAAGGAAGGCTCCACACCACACTGCTCTTCAAGGAAGGCTCCACACCACTCTGCTCTTCAAGGAAGGCTCCACACCACTCTGCTCTTCAAGGAAGGCTCCACACCACTCTGCTCTTCAAGGAAGGCTCCACACCACTCTGCTCTTCAAGGAAGGCTCCACACCACTCTGCTCTTCAAGGAAGGCTCCACACCACTCTGCTCTTCAAGGAAGGCTCCACACCATTCTCTCACTGGAATATCTTACCTAGTTATTTCCAGATTATCTAATTGTTGCTATTTTTGTAGCTTTGGCAACTACAGTGCATTCGGAAAGTATTCAGACCCCTTGACTTTTCCCACATTTTTTTAACGTTACAGCCTTATTCTAAAATGGATTAAATACATTTTCTTCCTCATCAATCTACACACAATACCCCATAATGACAAAGCGAAAACAGGTTTTTATGAATTTTTGCCGATTTCTATTAAAAATAAAAAACAGATTTTATTTACGTAAGTATTCAGACCCTTTGCTATGAGACTCGAAATTGAGCTCAGGTGCATCCTGTTTCCATTGATCATCCTTGAGATGTTTTTACAACTTGATTGGAGTCCACCTGTGGTAAATTCAATTGATTGGACATGATTTGGAAAGGCACACACCTGTCTATATAAGGTCCCACAGGGCGAGGTCGAAGGAATTGTCCATATAGCTCCGAGACAGGATTGTGTCGGAACAGATCTGGGGAAGGGTACCAAAAATGGTGGAGTGGCCAGACGGAAGCCACTCGTCAGTAAAATGCACATGACAGCCCGCTTGGAGTTTGCCAAAAGGCAGCAAAAGGACTCTCAGACCATGAGAAACAAGATTCTCTGGTCTGATGAAACTAAGATTGAACTCTTTGGCCTGAATGCCAAGCGTCACGTCTGGAGGAAACCTGGCACCATCCCTACAGTGAAGTAGGGTAGTGGCAGCATCATGCTGTGAGGATGTTTTTCAGCAGCAGGGACTGGGAGACTAGTCAGGATCGAGGGAAAGATGAACGGCGCAAAGTACAGAGAGATCCTTGATGAAAACCTGCTTCTGAGCGCTCAGGACCTCAGACTGGGGCGAAGGTTCACCTTCCAACAGGACAATGACCCTAAGCACACAGCCAAGACAACGCAGGAGTGGCTTCGGGACAAGTCTCTGAATGTCCTTGAGTGGCCCAGCCAGAGCGCAGACTTGAACCCGATTGAACATCTCTGGAGAGACCTGAAAATAGCTGTGCAGCGACGCTCCCCATCCAACCTGACAGAGCTTGAGAGGATCTGCAGAGAAGACTGGGAGAAACTCCCCAAATACAGGTGTGCCAAGCTTGTAGCATCATACCCAAGAAGACTCGAGGCTGTAATCGCTGCCAAAGGTGCTTCAACAAAGTACTGAGTAAAGGGTCTGAATAAATATGTAAATGTGATATTTCAGTGTTTTAAATACATTTGCAAACATTTCTAAAAACCCGTTTTTGGTTTGTCATTATGGGGCATTGTGTGTAGATTGATGAGGGAAAAAAATATTTAATCCGTTTGAAAATAAGGCTTTAAAGTAACAAAATGTGGAAAAAGTCAAAGGGTCTAAACACTGTGTGTGTTTTCTATACCTGATCATCTCTCCCTGTAGGCTTTACAGACGCTCCCCACCCCTTGGCTGCAACCCTTCTAGTGTAGTGTACCCTGTGTGCACAACCCATGTGGAATTCCTGGTCCTGGCAGCGTTTGGAACTGCCAAGCTGCGGTCAAGAATGCAGAGTTCATCTCAGCCTATGCTGCCCTTCAGTCCCTTGACTTTTTGGCCCTGACGGAGACATAGATCACCCCAGAGAACACTGCTACTCCAGCTGCTCTTTCTTCATCTGACCACATTTTCTCTCATAGTCCAAGAGCATCTGGTCGTTGTGGTGATGGCACAGATCCACTCATTTCTCCTAAGTGGAGATTTTCTATTTTCTCCCTCTCTCACCTGTCCATCTCCTCATGCTGTCACTTGTCCACTCAAGCTTAACATTGTTGTCATCTATCACCCACCAGGTGCCCTTGGAGATTTCCTCAATGAGCTTGACACCTTGATAAGCTAATTTCCTGACGATGGTTCACCGGTCTCCGTACTTGGCGACTTCAACCTCCCGACGTCTGCCTTTGATTAATTTCTTTCCAACTCTCTCTTTCCCCTCCTTGCCTCTTTTGACCGCACCCTTTCCCAATCCCCTCCAACTCACAAGGCAGGCAACACGCTTGACCTCATCTTTACTAGAGGCTTGTCGCCTACTAATCTCACTGCAACCCCCCTCCAGGTCTCTGATAGCTACTATGTTACCTTTTCTGTCTCCCGTTCCTCCAACCCTAACCGCTCAGCACCTACCCATATGGTCATGTGCCATCGCAATCTTCACTCTCTCTCTCACACTACTCTCGCCTCTTCTGTCCTATTTGGTATTTTATTAGGCTCCCCATTAGCTGTTGCGAAAGCCGCAGCTACTCTTCCTGGGGTCCACACAAAACATAAAACATGACATAATACAGAACATTAATAGACAAGAAGAGCTCAAGGACAGAACTACATACATTTAAAAACAGCACACACATATCAATACATACACACAAAATATCTAGGTGAAATAGGGGAGAGACGTTGTGCCGTGAGATGTTGCTTTATCTTTTTTTTTAAACCAGGTTTTCTATTCATTTGAGCCTTATGAGATGGAAGGGAGTTCCATGCAATAATTGCTCTATATAATAATGACACTTTATTAAATTTGTTCTGGATTTGGGGACTATGAAAAGACCCCTGGTGGCATGTCTGGTGGGGTGTGTGTCAGAGCTGTGCCTAACTTGTTCAACAGCCACACTATTCAGTACCAGATTCAGCTGAGGTCTAGAGCTTAGGGAATGATTTGTATCAAATACAATGCTCTTAGTTTTAGAGAGGTTCAGGACCAGTTTATTACTGGCCATCCATTCCAAAACTGACTGCAACTCCTTGTTAAGGGTTTCAGGGACTTCATTATCTGGGGTTGATGACACATATGGTTGAATCATCAGTCTTTGTTTAATGCCAGTGGCAGGTCATCGGTAAAAATAGAAAAAAGTAGAGGGCCTAGAGATCTGCCCTGCGGTACACCACACCCTACATGTTTGACATTAGAGAAGCGTCCATTAAAGGAAACCCTCAAGTTTTTTTGGGGGGGATTTATTAGGATCCCCATTAGCCGACGCCAATGGCGACTGCTAGTCTTACTGGGGTCCGACGTATAACGAAAACGACATTACAGACAAAATACTTTACAATTTATATACATTTAAAAACATTAACATGTAGTGTGTGTGTGCATCTGTCAGTTACACATACATGTCAATACATACACACAACAAGTAGGTCACATAGGGGAGAGCCGTTGTGAGTTGTTGCTTGATTTGTTTTTAGAAACCAGGTTTGCTGTTCACTTCCGCTATATATTTTTATTTTATTTTATTTAACCTTTATTTAACCAGGTAAGCCAGTTGAGAACAAGTTCTCATTTACAACTGCGACCTGGCCAAGATAAAGCAAAGCAGTGCGATAAAAACAACAACACAGAGTTACATATGGGGTAAAACAAAACATAAAGTCAAAAATACAACAGAAAATATATATACAGTGTGTGCAAATGTAGCAAGTTATGGAGGTAAGGCAATAAATAGGCTATAGTGCAAAATAATTACAATTAGTATTAACACTGGAATGATAGATGTGCAAGAGATGATGTGCAAATAGAGATACTGGGGAGCAAATGAGCAAAATAAATAACAATATGGGGATGAGGTAGTTGGGTGGGCTAATTTCAGATGGGCTGTGTACAGGTGCAGTGATCGGTAAGGTGCTCTGACAACTGATGCTTAAAGTTAGTGAGGGAGATAAGAGTCTCCAGCTTCAGAGATTTTTGCAATGGCAGCAGAGAACTGGAAGGAATGGCGGCCAAAGGAGGTGTTGGCTTTGGGGATGACCAGTGAGATATACCTGCTGGAGCGCATACTACGGGTGGGTGTTGCTATGGTGACCAATGAGCTAAGATAAGGCGGGGATTTGCCTAGCAGTGATTTATAGATGGCCTGGAGCCAGTGGGTTTGGCGACGAATATGTAGTGAGGACCAGCCAACGAGAGCGTACAGGTCACAGTGGTGGGTAGTATATGGGGCTTTGGAGACAAAACGGATGGCACTGTGATAGACTACATCCAATTTGCTGAGTAGAGTGTTGGAGGCTATTTTGTAAATTACATCGCCGAAGTCAAGGATCGGTAGGATAGTCAGTTTTACGAGGGCATGTTTGGCAGCATGAGTGAAGGAGGCTTTGTTGCAAAATAGGAAACCGATTCTAGATTTAACTTTGGATTGGAGATGCTTAATGTGAGTCTGGAAGGAGAGTTTACAGTCTAACCAGACTCCTAGGTATTTGTAGTTGTCCACATACTCTAGGTCAGACCCGTCGACAGTAGTGATTCTAGTCGGGTGGGCGGGTGCCAGCAGCGCTCGATTGAAGAGCATGCATTTAGTTTTACTAGTGTTTAAGAGCAGTTGGAGGCTACTGAAGGAGTGTTGTATGGCATTGAAGCTCGTTTGGAGGTTTGTTAACACAGTGTACAATGAAGGGCCAGATGTATACAAAATGGTGTCGTCTGCGTAGAGGTGGATCTGAGAGTCACCAGCAGCAAGAGCGACATCATTGATATACACAGAGAAAAGAGTCGGCCCAAGAATTGAACCCTGTGGCACCCCCATAGAGACTGCCATAGGTCCAGACAACAGGCCCTCCGATTTGACACATTGAACTCTATCTGAGAAGTAGTTGGTGAACCAGGCGAGGCAGTCATTTGAGAAACCAAGGCTATTTAGTCTGCCAATAAGAATGCGGTGGTTGACAGAGTCAAAAGCCTTGGCCAGGTCGATGAAGACGGCTGCACAGTACTGTCTATTATCGATCGCGGTTATAATATCGTTTAGGACCTTGAGCGTGGCTGAAGTGCACCCATGACCAGCTCGGAAACCGGATTGCATAGCGGAGAAGGTACGGTGGGATTCGAAATGGTCGGTGATCTGTGATCTAACTTGGCTTTCAAAAACTTTCGAAAGGCAGGGCAGGATGGATATAGGTCTGTAACAGTTTGGATCTAGAGTATCACCCCCTTTGAAGAGGGGGATGACTGCGGCAGCTTTCCAATCTCTGGGGATCTCAGACGTTACGAAAGAGAGGTTGAACAGGCTAGTAATAGGGGTTGCGACAATTTCGGCGGCTAGTTTTAGAAAGAAAGGGTCCAGATTGTCTAGCCCAGATGATTTGTAGGGGTCCAGATTTTTCAGCTCTTTCAGAACATCAGCTGTCTGGATTTGTGTGAAGGAGAAGCGGGGGGGGCATGGGCAAGTTGCAGCGGAGGGTGCAGAGCTGGTGGCCGGGGTAGTGGTAGCCAGGTGGAAAGCATGGCCAGCCGTAGCAAAATGCTTGTTGAAATTCTCGATTATTGTAGATTTATCGGTGGTGATAGTGTTTCCTAGCCTCAGTGCAGTGGGCAGCTGGGAGGAAGTGCTCTTATTCTCCATGGACTTTACAGTGTCCCAAAACGTTTTGGAGTTAGTGCTACAGGATGCAAATTTCTGTTTGAAAAAGTTAGCCTTCGCTTTCCTAACTGCTTGTGTATATTGGTTCCTAACTTCCCTGAAAAGTTGCATATCGCAGGAGCTATTTGATGCTAATGCAGTACACATATAAGATGGAAGGGAGTTCCATCCACTCATGGCTCTATATAATACAGTGGGGAGAACAAGTATTTGATACACTGCCGATTTTGCAGGTTTTCCTACTTACAAAGTATGTAGAGGTCTGTAATTTTTATCATAGGTACACTTCAACTGTGAGAGATGGAATCTAAAACAAAAATCCAGAAAATCACATTGTATGATTTTTAAGTAATTCATTTGCATTTTATTGCATGACATAAGTATTTGATCACCTACCAACCAGTAAGAATTCCGGCTCTCACAGACCTGTTAGTTTCTTTAAGAAGCCCTCCTGTTCTCCACTCATTACCTGTATTAACTGCACCTGTTTGAACTCGTTACCTGTATAAAAGACACCTGTCCACACACTCAATCAAACAGACTCCAACCTCTCCACAAAAAGTATTTTGCTGTCCATTCTTCTTTAAACACACGACATTCAGAGTCCACTTTTCTCATTTTCACAGCACTCATTTTTCAAGTCAAAAGTCGTCAAGCAATGAAGTGGCCATGATGACTGAGCGCATTCTGAATCTGACTGTAGGCCCAAATACAGACCAGGCTACAGCGCCATCTATTGGAGGTTGTTTGTACATCATGGAATGAGTAATTTTAGGCCAAAAATCGTAACTCCAATCTAATCATTTTTAATAAATGTACAAAAATTATTGCGGGCCGGATTGAAATGCCCGGCGGGCCGGATTGAAGTGCCCGGCGGGCTGGAAACGACCCGCGGGCCGTACTTTCCCACCCCCCTTTGCTCTAGACTCAGATTACAGATGACAGATAGGAGTGGCCATAGAGTCAGCTACCATCCTCAGGAGCCTTCGATCTAAGTTGTCAATGCCAGGAGGTTTGTCATTATTGATCGCTAATAATTTTTCCACCTCTTCCAAACTAACTTTACAAAATTCAAACTTACAATGCTTTTCTTTTCTTTCATTATTTGTTTTTTTTATGCATGAGTATGATGGCTCACTGTTCGTTGTTGGCAATGAAGTAATCATTAACATAATTAGCAACATCAAATTGTTTTGTGATGAATAAGCCATCTTATTCGATGAAAGATGGAGTTGAATTTGTATCATTGATCTTGGCTTCATAATACCGTTTTTTTCTTCTTTTTAAGTTTAGTGACATCATTTCTCAATTTGCAGTAAGTCAGCCAGTCAGACTTATTAGCCACTCCTTTTGCCCCGTCTCTTTCAACCAGACAGTTTTTCAATTCCTCATCAATCTATGGAGCCTTAACAGTTCTAACAGTCTGTTTCCTAACAGGTGCATGTTTATCAATAATTGGAAGGAGCAATTTCATAAATTCATCAAGTGCAGCGTCTGGATGCTCCTTATTAATATAATAATAATAATATGCCATTTAGCAGACGCTTTTATCCAAAGCGACTTAGTCATGCGTGCATACATTTTTTGTGTATGGGTGGTCCCGGGGATCGAACCCACTACCCTGGCGTTACAAGCGCCGTGCTCTACCAGCTGAGCTACAGAGGCCAATCACATCAGACCAACAAATATAACATCCACTTAAGAGTCACAGCAAAATATTTTGTATGATCTCTTATATACTATTTTAGGCCCAGCTTTTGGAACTTTGGCTTTCCTGGATAGAGCCACTATATTGTGATCACTGCATCCAATGGGTACGGATACAGCATTAGAACAAAGTTCTACAGTATTAGTAAAAATTTGATCAATACATGTGGATGATCTTGTTCCTGTAGTGTTTGTAAACACCCTGGTAGGTTGATTAATAACCTGAACCAGATTACAGGCACTGGTTACAGTGAGAAGCTTCCTCTTGAGAGGACAGCTTGATGAAAACCAGTCAATATTCAGGTCCCCATGAAAGTAGACCTCTCTGTTTACATCACATACACTATCAAGCATTTCACACACATTATTTAGATACTGACTGTTAGCAGTTGGTGGTGTATAGCCACACCCCAGATTAATAGGCTTTAGATGAGGCGGGTGAAACTGCAGCCACAGTACTTCAATAACACTAGACATGATATCTTCTCTAAGCATTACTGGGATATGGCTCTGTAATATAGCAACAACTCCTGTCTCTTCTATAGATGTTATATCCTTGTATTGCTACTGATGTATCATCAAAGGAATTATCTAAGTGAGTCTCAGAAATGGCTAATATATGAATGTTATCTGATGTTGGCAAGTTATTGATTTCATGAACCTTATTTCTAAGGCTACATATATTAATAAGGGCTATTTTCAGCCCTTTCCTGGGTAGCTTATCAGAGATAGAAATAATATGGAAAAGAGCAAACAAAGCAAGAGACAATATACATTCAGCATCCATTAATCAGTTGGTGTGTGTGTGTGTGTGTGTGAGTGTGCTGCGAGGTTGAAGCTATGAACCCACAGGCTTGGCTCTCTCATCCCTTCCAGGCTTTTGAGAGGGAGGTTGAACAATGTACCAGATCAATGTGGAGCTATATACAGGGAGTACCAGTACCAGATCAATGTGGAGCTATATACAGGGAGTACCAGATCAATGTGGAGCTATATACAGGGAGTACCAGTACCAGATCAATGTGGAGCTATATACAGGGAGTACCAGATCAATGTGGAGCTATATACAGGGAGTACCAGTACCAGATCAATGTGGAGCTATATACAGGGAGTACCAGTACCAGATCAATGTGGAGCTATATACAGGGAGTACCAGTACCAGATCAATGTGGAGCTATATACAGGGAGTACCAGTACCAGATCAATGTGGAGCTATATACAGGGAGTACCAGATCAATGTGGAGCTATATACAGGGAGTACCAGTACCAGATCAATGTGGAGCTATATACAGGGAGTACCAATACCAGATCAATGTGGAGCTATATACAGGGAGTACCAGTACCAGATCAATGTGGAGCTATATACAGGGAGTACCAGTACCAGATCAATGTGGAGCTATATACAGGGAGTACCAGATCAATGTGGAGCTATATACAGGGAGTACCAGTACCAGATCAATGTGGAGCTATATACAGGGAGTACCAGTACCAGATCAATGTGGAGCTATATACAGGGAGTACCAGTACCAGATCAATGTGGAGCTATATACAGGGAGTACCAGTACCAGATCAATGTGGAGCTATATACAGGGAGTACCAGATCAATGTGGAGCTATATACAGGGAGTACCAGTACCAGATCAATGTGGAGCTATATACAGGGAGTACCAGATCAATGTGGAGCTATATACAGGGAGTACCAGTACCAGATCAATGTGGAGCTATATACAGGGAGTACCAGTACCAGATCAATGTGGAGCTATATACAGGGAGTACCAGTACCAGATCAATGTGGAGCTATATACAGGGAGTACCAGTACCAGATCAATGTGGAGCTATATACAGGGAGTACCAATACCAGATCAATGTGGAGCTATATACAGGGAGTACCAGTACCAGATCAATGTGGAGCTATATACAGGGAGTACCAGTACCAGATCAATGTGGAGCTATATACAGGGAGTACCAGATCAATGTGGAGCTATATACAGGGAGTACCAGTACCAGATCAATGTGGAGCTATATACAGGGAGTACCAGTACCAGATCAATGTGGAGCTATATACAGGGAGTACCAGTACCAGATCAATGTGGAGCTATATACAGGGAGTACCAGTACCAGATCAATGTGGAGCTATATACAGGGAGTACCAGTACCAGATCAATGTGGAGCTATATACAGGGAGTACCAGATCAATGTGGAACTATATACAGGGAGTACCAGTAACAGATCAATGTGGAGCTATATACAGGGAGAACCAGTACCAGATCAATGTGGAGCTATATACAGGGAGTACCAGATCAATGTGGAGCTATATACAGGGAGTACCAGTACCAGATCAATGTGGAGCTATATACAGGGAGTACCAGTACCAGATCAATGTGGAGCTATATACAGGGAGTACCAGTACCAGATCAATGTGGAGCTATATACAGGGAGTACCAGTACCAGATCAATGTGTAGGGGTACAAGGTACTGGATGTAGATATGGACATGAAGGCAGGGTAAAGTGACTAGGCATCAGGATATATAGTCAGGAATAAAGCTTGGTCGCAAATGGGTCTTCCAAATGGACAATGACCCCAAGCATACTTCCAAAGTTGTGGCAAAATGGCTTAAGGACAACAAAGTCAAGGTATTGGAGTGGTCATCACAAAGCCCTGACCTCAATCCTATAGAAAATGTGTGGGCAGGACTAAAAAAGCGTGTGCGAGCAAGGAGGCCTACAAACCTGACTTAGTTACACCAGCTCTGTCAGGAGGAATGGGCCAAAATTCACCCAACTTATTGTGGGAAGCTTGTGGAAGGCTACCCGAAACGTTTGACCCAAGTAAAACAATTTTAAAGGCAATGCTACCAAATACTAATTGAGTGTATGTAAACTTCTGACCCACTGGGAATGTGATGAAAGAAATAAAAGCTGAAATAAATCATTCTTTACTATTATTCTGACATTTCACATTCTTAAAATAAAGTGGTGAT
The DNA here is from genome assembly GCF_964263955.1 of Coregonus lavaretus. Taxonomy (NCBI): domain Eukaryota; kingdom Metazoa; phylum Chordata; class Actinopteri; order Salmoniformes; family Salmonidae; genus Coregonus; species Coregonus lavaretus. The sequence goes on along the minus strand of NW_028158847.1, from coordinate 34,144 downwards.
CCTAACTGACCTAAGACAGGGAATTTTTACTAGGATTAAATGTCAGGGATTGCGAAAAACTGAGTTTAAATGTATTTGGCGAAGGTGTATGTAAACTTCTGACTTCAACTGTATGTACATGAAGACAGGGTAAAGTGACTAGGCATCAGGATAGATAATAATAAGGTATTTGAGGTAGATATGTACATGAAGGCAGGGTAAAGTGACTAGGCATCAGGATAGATAATAATAAGGTATTTGAGGTAGATATGTACATGAAGGCAGGGTAAAGTGACTAGGCATCAGGATAGATAATAATAAGGTATTTCAGGTAGATATGTACATGAAGGCAGGGTAAAGTGACTAGGCATCAGGATAGATAATAATAAGGTATTTGAGGTAGATATGTACATGAAGGCAGGGTAAAGTGACTAGGCATCAGGATAGATAATAATAAGGTATTTGAGGTAGATATGTACATGAAGGCAGGGTAAAGTGACTAGGCATCAGGATAGATAATAATAAGGTATTTGAGGTAGATATGTACATGAAGGCAGGGTAAAGTGACGAGGCATCAGGATAGATAATAATAAGGTATTTGAGGTAGATATGTCCATGAAGGCAGGGTAAAGTGACTAGGCATCAGGATAGATAATAATAAGGTATTTGAGGTAGATATGTCCATGAAGGCAGGGTAAAGTGACTAGGCATCAGGATAGATAATAATAAGGTATTTGAGGTAGATATGTCCATGAAGGCAGGGTAAAGTGACTAGGCATCAGGATAGATAATAATAAGGTATTTGAGGTAGATATGTACATGAAGGCAGGGTAAAGTGACGAGGCATCAGGATAGATAATAATAAGGTATTTGAGGTAGATATGTACATGAAGGCAGGGTAAAGTGACGAGGCATCAGGATAGATAATAATAAGGTATTTGAGGTAGATATGTCCATGAAGGCAGGGTGAAGTGACTAGGCATCAGGATAGATAATAATAAGGCATTTGAGGTAGATATGTACAGTGGGGAAAAAAAGTAATTAGTCAGCCACCAATTGTGCAAGTTCTCCCACTTAAAAAGATGAGAGAGGCCTGTAATTTTCATCATAGGTACACGTCAACTATGACAGACAAAATGAGAAAAAAAAATCCAGAAAATCACATTGTAGGATTTTTAATGAATTTATTGGCAAATGATGGTGGAAAATAAGTATTTGGTCAATAACAAAAGTTTCTCAATACTTTGTTATATACCCTTTGTTGGCAATGACACAGGTCAAACGTTTTCTGTAAGTCTTCACAAGGTTTTCACACACTGTTGCTTGTATTTTGGCCCATTCCTCCATGCAGATATCCTCTAGAGCAGTGATGTTTTGGGGCTGTCGCTGGGCAACACAGACTTTCAACTCCCTCCAAAGATTTTCTATGGGGTTGAGATCTGGAGACTGGCTAGGCCACTCCAGGACCTATAAATGCTTCTTACGAAGCCACTCCTTCGTTGCCCGGGTGGTGTGTTTGGGATCATTGTCATGCTGAAAGACCCAGCCACGTTTCATCTTCAATGCCCTTGCTGATGGAAGGAGGTTTTCACTCAAAATCTCACGATACATGGCCCCATTCATTCTTTCCTTTACACGGATCAGTCGTCCTGGTCCCTTTGCAGAAAAACAGCCCAAAAGCATGATGTTTCCACCCCCATTCTTCACAGTAGGTATGGTGTTCTTTGGATGCAACTCAGCATTCTTTGTCCTCCAAACATGACGAGTTGAGTTTTTACCAAAAAGTTATATTTTGGTTTCATCTGACCATATGACATTCTCCCAATCCTCTTCTGGATCATCCAAATGCACTTCAGACGGGCCTGGACATGTACTGGCTTAAGCAGGGGGACACGTCTCGCACTGCAGGATTTGAGTCCCTGGTGGCGTAGTGTGTTACTGATGGTAGGCTTTGTTACTTTGGTCCCAGCTCTCTGCAGGTCATTCACTAGGTCCCCCCGTGTGGTTCTGGGATTTTTGCTCACCGTTCTTGTGATCATTTTGACCCCACGGGGTGAGATCTTGCGTGGAGCCCCAGATCGAGGGAGATTATCAGTGGTCTTGTATGTCTTCCATTTCCTAATAATTGCTCCCACAGTTGATTTCTTCAAACCAAGCTGCTTACCTATTGCAGATTCAGTCTTCACAGCCTGGTGCAAGTCTACAATTTTGTTTCTGGTGTCCTTTGACAGCTCTTTGGTCTTGGCCATTGTGGAGTTTGGAGTCTGACTGTTTGAGGTTGTGGACAGGCGTCTTTTATACTGATAACAAGTTCAAACAGGTGCCATTAATACAGGTAACGAGTGGAGGACAGAGGAGCCTCTTAAAGAAGAAGTTACAGGTCTGTGAGAGCCAGAAATCTTGCTTGTTTGTAGGTGACCAAATACTTATTTTCCACCATAATTTGCAAATAAATTCATTAAAAATCCTACAATGGGATTTTCTGGATTTTTTTTCCTCAATTTGTCTGTCATAGTTGACGTGTACCTATGATGAAAATTACAGGCCTCTCTCATCTTTTTAAGTGGGAGAACTTGCACAATTGGTGGCTGACTAAATACTTTTTTTCCCCACTGTACATGAAGGCAGGGTAAAGTGACTAGGCATCAGGATAGATAATAATAAGGTATTTGAGGTAGATATGGACATGAAGGCAGGGTAAAGTGACTAGGCATCAGGATAGATAATAATAAGGTATTTGAGGTAGATATGTACATGAAGGCAGGGTAAAGTGACTAGGCATCAGGATAGATAATAATAAGGTATTTGAGGTAGATATGTACATGAAGGCAGGGTAAAGTGACTAGGCATCAGGATAGATAATAATAAGGTATTTGAGGTAGATATGGACATGAAGGCAGGGTAAAGTGACTAGGCATCAGGATAGATAATAATAAGGTATTTGAGGTAGATATGGACATGAAGGCAGGGTAAAGTGACTAGGCATCAGGATAGATAATAATAAGGTATTTGAGGTAGATATGTACATGAAGGCAGGGTAAAGTGACTAGGCATCAGGATAGATAATAATAAGGTATTTGAGGTAGATATGTACATGAAGGCAGGGTAAAGTGACTAGGCATCAGGATAGATAATAATAAGGTATTTGAGGTAGATATGTACATGAAGGCAGGGTAAAGTGACCAGGCATCAGGATAGATAATAATAAGGTATTTGAGGTAGATATGTACATGAAGGCAGGGTAAAGTGACTAGGCATCAGGATAGATAATAATAAGGTATTTGAGGTAGATATGTACATGAAGGCAGGGTAAAGTGACTAGGCATCAGGATAGATAATAATAAGGTATTTGAGGTAGATATGGACATGAAGGCAGGGTAAAGTGACTAGGCATCAGGATAGATAATAATAAGGTATTTGAGGTAGATATGTACATGAAGGCAGGGTAAAGTGACTAGGCATCAGGATAGATAATAATAAGGTATTTGAGGTAGATATGTACATGAAGGCAGGGTAAAGTGACTAGGCATCAGGATAGATAATAATAAGGTATTTGAGGTAGATATGTACATGAAGGCAGGGTAAAGTGACTAGGCATCAGGATAGATAATAATAAGGTATTTGAGGTAGATATGTACATGAAGACAGGGTAAAGTGACTAGGCATCAGGATAGATAATAATAAGGTATTTGAGGTAGATATGTACATGAAGGCAGGGTAAAGTGACTAGGCATCAGGATAGATAATAATATGGTATTTGAGGTAGATATGTACATGAAGGCAGGGTAAAGTGACTAGGCATCAGGATAGATAATAATAAGGTATTTGAGGTAGATATGTACATGAAGGCAGGGTAAAGTGACTAGGCATCAGGATAGATAATAATACGGTATTTGAGGTAGATATGTACTTGAAGGCAGGGTAAAGTGACTAGGCATCAGGATAGATAATAATAAGGTATTTGAGGTAGATATGTACATGAAGGCAGGGTAAAGTGACTAGGCATCAGGATAAATAATAATAAGGTATTTGAGGTAGATATGTACATGAAGGCAGGGTAAAGTGACTAGGCATCAGGATAGATAATAATAAGGTATTTGAGGTAGATATGTACATGAAGGCAGGGTAAAGTGACTAGGCATCAGGATAGATAATAATAAGGTATTTGAGGTAGATATGGACATGAAGGCAGGGTAAAGTGACTAGGCATCAGGATAGATAATAATAAGGTATTTGAGGTAGATATGTACATGAAGGCAGGGTAAAGTGACTAGGCATCAGGATAGATAATAATAAGGTATTTGAGGTAGATATGGACATGAAGGCAGGGTAAAGTGACTAGGCATCAGGATAGATAATAATAAGGTATTTGAGGTAGATATGTACATGAAGGCAGGGTAAAGTGACTAGGCATCAGGATAGATAATAATAAGGTATTTGAGGTAGATATGGACATGAAGGCAGGGTAAAGTGACTAGGCATCAGGATAGATAATAATAAGGTATTTGAGGTAGATATGTACATGAAGGCAGGGTAAAGTGACTAGGCATCAGGATAGATAATAATAAGGTATTTGAGGTAGATATGTACATGAAGGCAGGGTAAAGTGACTAGGCATCAGGATAGATAATAATAAGGTATTTGAGGTAGATATGGACATGAAGGCAGGGTAAAGTGACTAGGCATCAGGATAGATAATAATAAGGTATTTGAGGTAGATATGGACATGAAGGCAGGGTAAAGTGACTAGGCATCAGGATAGATAATAATAAGGTATTTGAGGTAGATATGTACATGAAGGCAGGGTAAAGTGACTAGGCATCAGGATAGATAATAATAAGGTATTTGAGGTAGATATGTACATGAAGGCAGGGTAAAGTGACTAGGCATCAGGATAGATAATAATAAGGTATTTGAGGTAGATATGTACATGAAGGCAGGGTAAAGTGACTAGGCATCAGGATAGATAATAATAAGGTATTTGAGGTAGATATGTACATGAAGACAGGGTAAAGTGACTAGGCATCAGGATAGATAATAATAAGGTATTTGAGGTAGATATGTACATGAAGGCAGGGTAAAATGACTAGGCATCAGGATAGATAATAATAAGGTATTTGAGGTAGATATGTACATGAAGGCAGGGTAAAGTGACTAGGCATCAGGATAGATAATAATAAGGTATTTGAGGTAGATATGTACATGAAGGCAGGGTAAAGTGACTAGGCATCAGGATAGATAATAATAAGGTATTTGAGGTAGATATGTACATGAAGGCAGGGTAAAGTGACTAGGCATCAGGATAGATAATAATAAGGTATTTGAGGTAGATATGTACATGAAGGCAGGGTAAAGTGACTAGGCATCAGGATAGATAATAATACGGTATTTGAGGTAGATATGTACTTGAAGGCAGGGTAAAGTGACTAGGCATCAGGATAGATAATAATAAGGTATTTGAGGTAGATATGTACATGAAGGCAGGGTAAAGTGACTAGGCATCAGGATAGATAATAATAAGGTATTTGAGGTAGATATGTACATGAAGGCAGGGTAAAGTGACTAGGCATCAGGATAGATAATAATAAGGTATTTGAGGTAGATATGTACATGAAGACAGGGTAAAGTGACTAGGCATCAGGATAGATAATAATAAGGTATTGGAGGTAGATATGTACATGAAGGCAGGGTAAAGTGACTAGTCATCAGGATAGATAATAATAAGGTATTTGAGGTAGATATGTACATGAAGGCAGGGTAAAGTGACTAGTCATCAGGATAGATAATAATAAGGTATTTGAGGTAGATATGTACATGAAGGCAGGGTAAAGTGACTAGGCATCAGGATAGATAATAATAAGGTATTTGAGGTAGATATGTACTTGAAGGCAGGGTAAAGTGACTAGGCATCAGGATAGATAATAATAAGGTATTTGAGGTAGATATGGACATGAAGGCAGGGTAAAGTGACTAGGCATCAGGATAGATAATAATAAGGTATTTGAGGTAGATATGGACATGAAGGCAGGGTAAAGTGACTAGGCATCAGGATAGATAATAATAAGGTATTTGAGGTAGATATGGACATGAAGGCAGGGTAAAGTGACTAGGCATCAGGATAGATAATAATAAGGTATTTGAGGTAGATATGTACATGAAGGCAGGGTAAAGTGACTAGGCATCAGGATAGATAAAAATAAGGTATTTGAGGTAGATATGTACATGAAGGCAGGTTAAAGTGACTAGGCATCAGGATAGATAATAATAAGGTATTTGAGGTAGATATGTACATGAAGACAGGGTAAAGTGACTAGGCATCAGCATAGATAATAATAAGGTATTTGAGGTAGATATGTACATGAAGGCAGGGTAAAGTGACTAGGCATCAGGATAGATCATAATAAGGTATTTGAGGTAGATATGTACTTGAAGGCAGGGTAAAGTGACTAGGCATCAGGATAGATCATAATAAGGTATTTGAGGTAGATATGGACATGAAGGCAGGGTAAAGTGACTAGGCATCAGGATAGATAATAATAAGGTATTTGAGGTAGATATGGACATGAAGGCAGGGTAAAGTGACTAGGTATCAGGATAGATAATAATAAGGTATTTGAGGTAGATATGTACATGAAGGCAGGGTAAAGTGACTAGGCATCAGGATAGATAATAATAAGGTATTTGAGGTAGATATGGACATGAAGGCAGGGTAAAGTGACTAGGCATCAGGATAGATAATAATAAGGTATTTGAGGTAGATATGTACATGAAGGCAGGGTAAAGTGACTAGGCATCAGGATAGATAAAAATAAGGTATTTGAGGTAGATATGTACATGAAGGCAGGGTAAAGTGACTAGGCATCAGGATAGATAATAATAAGGTATTTGAGGTAGATATGTACATGAAGACAGGGTAAAGTGACTAGGCATCAAGATAGATAATAATAAGGTATTTGAGGTAGATATGTACATGAAGGCAGGGTAAAGTGACTAGGCATCAGGATAGATAATAATAAGGTATTTGAGGTAGATATGTACTTGAAGGCAGGGTAAAGTGACTAGGCATCAGGATAGATAATAATAAGGTATTTGAGGTAGATATGGACATGAAGGCAGGGTAAAGTGACTAGGCATCAGGATAGATAATAATAAGGTATTTGAGGTAGATATGGACATGAAGGCAGGGTAAAGTGACTAGGTATCAGGATAGATAATAATAAGGTATTTGAGGTAGATATGTACATGAAGGCAGGGTAAAGTGACTAGGCATCAGGATAGATAATAATAAGGTATTTGAGGTAGATATGTACATGAAGGCAGGGTAAAGTGACTAGGCATCAGGATAGATAATAATAAGGTATTTGAGGTAGATATGTACATGAAGGCAGGGTAAAGTGACTAGGCATCAGGATAGATAATAATAAGGTATTTGAGGTAGATATGTACATGAAGGCAGGGTAAAGTGACTAGGCATCAGGATAGATAATAATAAGGTATTTGAGGTAGATATGTACATGAAGACAGGGTAAAGTGACTAGGCATCAAGATAGATAATAATAAGGTATTTGAGGTAGATATGTACATGAAGGCAGGGTAAAGTGACTAGGCATCAGGATAGATTATAATAAGGTATTTGAGGTAGATATGTACATGAAGGCAGGGTAAAGTGACTAGGCATCAGGATAGATAATAATAAGGTATTTGAGGTAGATATGTACATGAAGGCAGGGTAAAGTGACTAGGCATCAGGATAGATAATAATACGGTATTTGAGGTAGATATGTACTTGAAGGCAGGGTAAAGTGACTAGGCATCAGGATAGATAATAATAAGGTATTTGAGGTAGATATGTACATGAAGGCAGGGTAAAGTGACTAGGCATCAGGATAGATAATAATAAGGTATTTGAGGTAGATATGTACATGAAGGCAGGGTAAAGTGACTAGGCATCAGGATAAATAATAATAAGGTATTTGAGGTAGATATGTACATGAAGGCAGGGTAAAGTGACTAGGCATCAGGATAGATAATAATAAGGTATTTGAGGTAGATATGTACATGAAGGCTGGGTAAAGTGACTAGGCATCAGGATAGATAATAATAAGGTATTTGAGGTAGATATGTACATGAAGACAGGGTAAAGTGACTAGGCATCAGGATAGATAATAATAAGGTATTTGAGGTAGATATGTTCATGAAGGCAGGGTAAAGTGACTAGGCATCAGGATAGATAATAATAATAAGGTATTTGAGGTAGATATGTACATGAAGGCAGGGTAAAGTGACTAGGCATCAGGATAGATAATAATAAGGTATTTGAGGTAGATATGTACATGAAGGCAGGGTAAAGTGACTAGGCATCAGGATAGATAATAATAAGGTATTTGAGGTAGATATGTACATGAAGACAGGGTAAAGTGACTAGGCATCAGGATAGATAATAATAAGGTATTCGAGGTAGATATGTACATGAAGACAGGGTAAAGTGACTAGTCATCAGGATAGATAATAATAAGGTATTTGATGTAGATATGTACATGAAGACAGGGTAAAGTGACTAGGCGTCAGGATAGATAATAATAAGGTATTTGAGGTAGATATATACATGAAGGCAGGGTAAAGTGACTAGGCGTCAGGATAGATAATAATAAGGTATTTGAGGTAGATATGTACATGAAGGCAGGGTAAAGTGACGAGGCATCAGGATAGATAATAATAAGGTATTTGAGGTAGATATGTACATGAAGACAGGGTAAAGTGACTAGGCATCAGGATAGATAATAATAAGGTATTTGAGGTAGATATGTACATGAAGGCAGGGTAAAGTGACTAGGCATCAGGATAGATAATAATAAGGTATTTGAGGTAGATATGTACGTGAAGGCAGGGTAAAGTGACTAGGCATCAGGATAGATAATAATAAGGTATTTGAGGTAGATATGTACATGAAGGCAGGGTAAAGTGACTAGGCATCAGGATAGATAATAATACGGTATTTGAGGTAGATATGTACTTGAAGGCAGGGTAAAGTGACTAGGCATCAGGATAGATAATAATAAGGTATTTGAGGTAGATATGTACATGAAGGCAGGGTAAAGTGACTAGGCATCAGGATAGATAATAATAAGGTATTTGAGGTAGATATGTACATGAAGGCAGGGTAAAGTGACTAGGCATCAGGATAGATAATAATAAGGTATTTGAGGTAGATATGTACATGAAGACAGGGTAAAGTGACTAGGCATCAGGATAGATAATAATAAGGTATTGGAGGTAGATATGTACATGAAGGCAGGGTAAAGTGACTAGTCATCAGGATAGATAATAATAAGGTATTTGAGGTAGATATGTACATGAAGGCAGGGTAAAGTGACTAGTCATCAGGATAGATAATAATAAGGTATTTGAGGTAGATATGTACATGAAGGCAGGGTAAAGTGACTAGGCATCAGGATAGATAATAATAAGGTATTTGAGGTAGATATGTACTTGAAGGCAGGGTAAAGTGACTAGGCATCAGGATAGATAATAATAAGGTATTTGAGGTAGATATGGACATGAAGGCAGGGTAAAGTGACTAGGCATCAGGATAGATAATAATAAGGTATTTGAGGTAGATATGGACATGAAGGCAGGGTAAAGTGACTAGGCATCAGGATAGATAATAATAAGGTATTTGAGGTAGATTTGTACATGAAGGCAGGGTAAAGTGACTAGGCATCAGGATAGATAATAATAAGGTATTTGAGGTAGATATGTACATGAAGGCAGGGTAAAGTGACTAGGCATCAGGATAGATAATAATAAGGTATTTGAGGTAGATATGTACATGAAGGCAGGGTAAAGTGACCAGGCATCAGGATAGATAATAATAAGGTATTTGAGGTAGATATGTACATGAAGGCAGGGTAAAGTGACCAGGCATCAGGATAGATAATAATAAGGTATTTGAGGTAGATATGTACATGAAGGCAGGGTAAAGTGACTAGGCATCAGGATAGATAATAATAAGGTATTTGAGGTAGATATGGACATGAAGGCAGGGTAAAGTGACTAGGCATCAGGATAGATAATAATAAGGTATTTGAGGTAGATATGTACATGAAGGCAGGGTAAAGTGACTAGGCATCAGGATAGATAATAATAAGGTATTTGAGGTAGATATGGACATGAAGGCAGGGTAAAGTGACTAGGCATCAGGATAGATAATAATAAGGTATTTGAGGTAGATATGGACATGAAGGCAGGGTAAAGTGAATAGGCATCAGGATAGATAATAATAAGGTATTTGAGGTAGATATGGACATGAAGGCAGGGTAAAGTGACTAGGCATCAGGATAGATAATAATAAGGTATTTGAGGTAGATATGTACATGAAGGCAGGGTAAAGTGACTAGGCATCAGGATAGATAATAATAAGGTATTTGAGGTAGATATGTACATGAAGGCAGGGTAAAGTGACTAGGCATCAGGATAGATAATAATAAGGTATTTGAGGTAGATATGTACATGAAGGCTGGGTAAAGTGACTAGGCATCAGGATAGATAATAATAAGGTATTTGAGGTAGATATGGACATGAAGGCAGGGTAAAGTGACTAGGCATCAGGATAGATAATAATAAGGTATTTGAGGTAGATATGGACATGAAGGCAGGGTAAAGTGACTAGGCATCAGGATAGATAATAATAAGGTATTTGAGGTAGATATGTACATGAAGGCAGGGTAAAGTGACTAGGCATCAGGATAGATAATAATAAGGTATTTGAGGTAGATATGTACATGAAGGCAGGGTAAAGTGACTAGGCATCAGGATAGATAATAATAAGGTATTTGAGGTAGATATGTACATGAAGGCAGGGTAAAGTGACTAGGCATCAGGATAGATAATAATAAGGTATTTGAGGTAGATATGTACATGAAGACAGGGTAAAGTGACTAGGCATCAGGATAGATAATAATAAGGTATTTGAGGTAGATATGTACATGAAGGCAGGGTAAAGTGACTAGGCATCAGGATAGATAATAATAAGGTATTTGAGGTAGATATGTACATGAAGGCAGGGTAAAGTGACTAGGCATCAGGATAGATAATAATAAGGTATTTGAGGTAGATATGTACATGAAGGCAGGGTAAAGTGACTAGGCATCAGGATAGATAATAATAAGGTATTTGAGGTAGATATGTACATGAAGGCAGGGTAAAGTGACTAGGCATCAGGATAGATAATAATAAGGTATTTGAGGTAGATATGTACATGAAGGCAGGGTAAAGTGACTAGGCATCAGGATAGATAATAATAAGGTATTTGAGGTAGATATGTACATGAAGGCAGGGTAAAGTGACTAGGCATCAGGATAGATAATAATACGGTATTTGAGGTAGATATGTACTTGAAGGCAGGGTAAAGTGACTAGGCATCAGGATAGATAATAATAAGGTATTTGAGGTAGATATGTACATGAAGGCAGGGTAAAGTGACTAGGCATCAGGATAGATAATAATAAGGTATTTGAGGTAGATATGTACATGGAGGCAGGGTAAAGTGACTAGGCATCAGGATAGATAATAATAAGGTATTTGAGGTAGATATGTACATGAAGGCAGGGTAAAGTGACTAGGCATCAGGATAGATAATAATAAGGTATTTGAGGTAGATATGTACATGAAGGCAGGGTAAAGTGACTAGGCATCAGGATAGATAATAATAAGGTATTTGAGGTAGATATGTACATGAAGGCAGGGTAAAGTGACTAGGCATCAGGATAAATAATAATAAGGTATTTGAGGTAGATATGTACATGAAGGCAGGGTAAAGTGACTAGGCATCAGGATAGATAATAATAAGGTATTTGAGGTAGATATGTACATGAAGGCAGGGTAAAGTGACTAGGCATCAGGATAGATAATAATAAGGTATTTGAGGTAGATATGTACATGAAGGCAGGGTAAAGTGACTAGGCATCAGGATAGATAATAATAAGGTATTTGAGGTAGATATGTACTTGAAGGCAGGGTAAAGTGACTAGGCATCAGGATAGATAATAATAAGGTATTTGAGGTAGATATGGACATGAAGGCAGGGTAAAGTGACTAGGCATCAGGATAGATAATAATAAGGTATTTGAGGTAGATATGGACATGAAGGCAGGGTAAAGTGACTAGGCATCAGGATAGATAATAATAAGGTATTTGAGGTAGATATGGACATGAAGGCAGGGTAAAGTGACTAGGCATCAGGATAGATAATAATAAGGTATTTGAGGTAGATATGTACATGAAGGCAGGGTAAAGTGACTAGGCATCAGGATAGATAAAAATAAGGTATTTGAGGTAGATATGTACATGAAGGCAGGTTAAAGTGACTAGGCATCAGGATAGATAATAATAAGGTATTTGAGGTAGATATGTACATGAAGACAGGGTAAAGTGACTAGGCATCAGCATAGATAATAATAAGGTATTTGAGGTAGATATGTACATGAAGGCAGGGTAAAGTGACTAGGCATCAGGATAGATCATAATAAGGTATTTGAGGTAGATATGTACTTGAAGGCAGGGTAAAGTGACTAGGCATCAGGATAGATCATAATAAGGTATTTGAGGTAGATATGGACATGAAGGCAGGGTAAAGTGACTAGGCATCAGGATAGATAATAATAAGGTATTTGAGGTAGATATGGACATGAAGGCAGGGTAAAGTGACTAGGTATCAGGATAGATAATAATAAGGTATTTGAAGTAGATATGTACATGAAGGCAGGGTAAAGTGACTAGGCATCAGGATAGATAATAATAAGGTATTTGAGGTAGATATGGACATGAAGGCAGGGTAAAGTGACTAGGCATCAGGATAGATAATAATAAGGTATTTGAGGTAGATATGTACATGAAGGCAGGGTAAAGTGACTAGGCATCAGGATAGATAAAAATAAGGTATTTGAGGTAGATATGTACATGAAGGCAGGGTAAAGTGACTAGGCATCAGGATAGATAATAATAAGGTATTTGAGGTAGATATGTACATGAAGACAGGGTAAAGTGACTAGGCATCAAGATAGATAATAATAAGGTATTTGAGGTAGATATGTACATGAAGGCAGGGTAAAGTGACTAGGCATCAGGATAGATAATAATAAGGTATTTGAGGTAGATATGTACTTGAAGGCAGGGTAAAGTGACTAGGCATCAGGATAGATAATAATAAGGTATTTGAGGTAGATATGGACATGAAGGCAGGGTAAAGTGACTAGGCATCAGGATAGATAATAATAAGGTATTTGAGGTAGATATGGACATGAAGGCAGGGTAAAGTGACTAGGTATCAGGATAGATAATAATAAGGTATTTGAGGTAGATATGTACATGAAGGCAGGGTAAAGTGACTAGGCATCAGGATAGATAATAATAAGGTATTTGAGGTAGATATGTACATGAAGGCAGGGTAAAGTGACTAGGCATCAGGATAGATAATAATAAGGTATTTGAGGTAGATATGTACATGAAGGCAGGGTAAAGTGACTAGGCATCAGGATAGATAATAATAAGGTATTTGAGGTAGATATGTACATGAAGGCAGGGTAAAGTGACTAGGCATCAGGATAGATAATAATAAGGTATTTGAGGTAGATATGTACATGAAGACAGGGTAAAGTGACTAGGCATCAAGATAGATAATAATAAGGTATTTGAGGTAGATATGTACATGAAGGCAGGGTAAAGTGACTAGGCATCAGGATAGATTATAATAAGGTATTTGAGGTAGATATGTACATGAAGGCAGGGTAAAGTGACTAGGCATCAGGATAGATAATAATAAGGTATTTGAGGTAGATATGTACATGAAGGCAGGGTAAAGTGACTAGGCATCAGGATAGATAATAATACGGTATTTGAGGTAGATATGTACTTGAAGGCAGGGTAAAGTGACTAGGCATCAGGATAGATAATAATAAGGTATTTGAGGTAGATATGTACATGAAGGCAGGGTAAAGTGACTAGGCATCAGGATAGATAATAATAAGGTATTTGAGGTAGATATGTACATGAAGGCAGGGTAAAGTGACTAGGCATCAGGATAAATAATAATAAGGTATTTGAGGTAGATATGTACATGAAGGCAGGGTAAAGTGACTAGGCATCAGGATAGATAATAATAAGGTATTTGAGGTAGATATGTACATGAAGGCTGGGTAAAGTGACTAGGCATCAGGATAGATAATAATAAGGTATTTGAGGTAGATATGTACATGAAGACAGGGTAAAGTGACTAGGCATCAGGATAGATAATAATAAGGTATTTGAGGTAGATATGTTCATGAAGGCAGGGTAAAGTGACTAGGCATCAGGATAGATAATAATAAGGTATTTGAGGTAGATATGTACATGAAGGCAGGGTAAAGTGACTAGGCATCAGGATAGATAATAATAAGGTATTTGAGGTAGATATGTACATGAAGGCAGGGTAAAGTGACTAGGCATCAGGATAGATAATAATAAGGTATTTGAGGTAGATATGTACATGAAGACAGGGTAAAGTGACTAGGCATCAGGATAGATAATAATAAGGTATTCGAGGTAGATATGTACATGAAGACAGGGTAAAGTGACTAGTCATCAGGATAGATAATAATAAGGTATTTGAGGTAGATATGTACATGAAGACAGGGTAAAGTGACTAGGCGTCAGGATAGATAATAATAAGGTATTTGAGGTAGATATATACATGAAGGCAGGGTAAAGTGACTAGGCGTCAGGATAGATAATAATAAGGTATTTGAGGTAGATATGTACATGAAGGCAGGGTAAAGTGACGAGGCATCAGGATAGATAATAATAAGGTATTTGAGGTAGATATGTACATGAAGACAGGGTAAAGTGACTAGGCATCAGGATAGATAATAATAAGGTATTTGAGGTAGATATGTACATGAAGGCAGGGTAAAGTGACTAGGCATCAGGATAGATAATAATAAGGTATTTGAGGTAGATATGTACGTGAAGGCAGGGTAAAGTGACTAGGCATCAGGATAGATAATAATAAGGTATTTGAGGTAGATATGTACATGAAGGCAGGGTAAAGTGACTAGGCATCAGGATAGATAATAATACGGTATTTGAGGTAGATATGTACTTGAAGGCAGGGTAAAGTGACTAGGCATCAGGATAGATAATAATAAGGTATTTGAGGTAGATATGTACATGAAGGCAGGGTAAAGTGACTAGGCATCAGGATAGATAATAATAAGGTATTTGAGGTAGATATGTACATGAAGGCAGGGTAAAGTGACTAGGCATCAGGATAGATAATAATAAGGTATTTGAGGTAGATATGTACATGAAGACAGGGTAAAGTGACTAGGCATCAGGATAGATAATAATAAGGTATTGGAGGTAGATATGTACATGAAGGCAGGGTAAAGTGACTAGTCATCAGGATAGATAATAATAAGGTATTTGAGGTAGATATGTACATGAAGGCAGGGTAAAGTGACTAGTCATCAGGATAGATAATAATAAGGTATTTGAGGTAGATATGTACATGAAGGCAGGGTAAAGTGACTAGGCATCAGGATAGATAATAATAAGGTATTTGAGGTAGATATGTACTTGAAGGCAGGGTAAAGTGACTAGGCATCAGGATAGATAATAATAAGGTATTTGAGGTAGATATGGACATGAAGGCAGGGTAAAGTGACTAGGCATCAGGATAGATAATAATAAGGTATTTGAGGTAGATATGGACATGAAGGCAGGGTAAAGTGACTAGGCATCAGGATAGATAATAATAAGGTATTTGAGGTATATTTGTACATGAAGGCAGGGTAAAGTGACTAGGCATCAGGATAGATAATAATAAGGTATTTGAGGTAGATATGTACATGAAGGCAGGGTAAAGTGACTAGGCATCAGGATAGATAATAATAAGGTATTTGAGGTAGATATGTACATGAAGGCAGGGTAAAGTGACCAGGCATCAGGATAGATAATAATAAGGTATTTGAGGTAGATATGTACATGAAGGCAGGGTAAAGTGACCAGGCATCAGGATAGATAATAATAAGGTATTTGAGGTAGATATGTACATGAAGGCAGGGTAAAGTGACTAGGCATCAGGATAGATAATAATAAGGTATTTGAGGTAGATATGGACATGAAGGCAGGGTAAAGTGACTAGGCATCAGGATAGATAATAATAAGGTATTTGAGGTAGATATGTACATGAAGGCAGGGTAAAGTGACTAGGCATCAGGATAGATAATAATAAGGTATTTGAGGTAGATATGTACATGAAGGCAGGGTAAAGTGACTAGGCATCAGGATAGATAATAATAAGGTATTTGAGGTAGATATGGACATGAAGGCAGGGTAAAGTGACTAGGCATCAGGATAGATAATAATAAGGTATTTGAGGTAAATATGGACATGAAGGCAGGGTAAAGTGACTAGGCATCAGGATAGATAATAATAAGGTATTTGAGGTAGATATGTACATGAAGGCAGGGTAAAGTGACTAGGCATCAGGATAGATAATAATAAGGTATTTGAGGTAGATATGTACATGAAGGCAGGGTAAAGTGACTAGGCATCAGGATAGATAATAATAAGGTATTTGAGGTAGATATGTACATGAAGGCTGGGTAAAGTGACTAGGCATCAGGATAGATAATAATAAGGTATTTGAGGTAGATATGGACATGAAGGCAGGGTAAAGTGACTAGGCATCAGGATAGATAATAATAAGGTATTTGAGGTAGATATGTACATGAAGGCAGGGTAAAGTGACTAGGCATCAGGATAGATAATAATAAGGTATTTGAGGTAGATATGTACATGAAGGCAGGGTAAAGTGACTAGGCATCAGGATAGATAATAATAAGGTATTTGAGGTAGATATGTACATGAAGGCAGGGTAAAGTGACTAGGCATCAGGATAGATAATAATACGGTATTTGAGGTAGATATGTACTTGAAGGCAGGGTAAAGTGACTAGGCATCAGGATAGATAATAATAAGGTATTTGAGGTAGATATGTACATGAAGGCAGGGTAAAGTGACTAGGCATCAGGATAGATAATAATAAGGTATTTGAGGTAGATATGTACATGGAGGCAGGGTAAAGTGACTAGGCATCAGGATAGATAATAATAAGGTATTTGAGGTAGATATGTACATGAAGGCAGGGTAAAGTGACTAGGCATCAGGATAGATAATAATAAGGTATTTGAGGTAGATATGTACATGAAGGCAGGGTAAAGTGACTAGGCATCAGGATAGATAATAATAAGGTATTTGAGGTAGATATGTACATGAAGGCAGGGTAAAGTGACTAGGCATCAGGATAAATAATAATAAGGTATTTGAGGTAGATATGTACATGAAGGCAGGGTAAAGTGACTAGGCATCAGGATAGATAATAATAAGGTATTTGAGGTAGATATGTACATGAAGGCAGGGTAAAGTGACTAGGCATCAGGATAGATAATAATAAGGTATTTGAGGTAGATATGTACATGAAGACAGGGTAAAGTGACTAGGCATCAGGATAGATAATAATAAGGTATTTGAGGTAGATATGTTCATGAAGGCAGGGTAAAGTGACTAGGCATCAGGATAGATAATAATAAGGTATTTGAGGTAGATATGTACATGAAGGCAGGGTAAAGTGACTAGGCATCAGGATAGATAATAATAAGGTATTTGAGGTAGATATGTACATGAAGGCAGGGTAAAGTGACTAGGCATCAGGATAGATAATAATAAGGTATTTGAGGTAGATATGTACATGAAGGCAGGGTAAAGTGACTAGGCATCAGGATAGATAATAATAAGGTATTTGAGGTAGATATGTACATGAAGACAGGGTAAAGTGACTAGGCATCAGGATAGATAATAATAAGGTATTTGAGGTAGATATGTTCATGAAGGCAGGGTAAAGTGACTAGGCATCAGGATAGATAATAATAAGGTATTTGAGGTAGATATGTACATGAAGGCAGGGTAAAGTGACTAGGCATCAGGATAGATAATAATAAGGTATTTGAGGTAGATATGTACATGAAGGCAGGGTAAAGTGACTAGGCATCAGGATAGATAATAATAAGGTATTTGAGGTAGATATGTACATGAAGGCAGGGTAAAGTGACTAGCCATCAGGATAGATAATAATAAGGTATTTGAGGTAGATATGTACATGAAGGCAGGGTAAAGTGACTAGGCATCAGGATAGATAATAATAAGGTATTCGAGGTAGATATGTACATGAAGACAGGGTAAAGTGACTAGTCGTCAGGATAGATAATAATAAGGTATTCGAGGTAGATATGTACATGAAGACAGGGTAAAGTAACTAGGCGTCAGGATAGATAATAATAAGGTATTTGAGGTAAATATATACATGAAGGCAGTGTAAAGTGACTAGGCGTCAGGATAGATAATAATAAGGTATTTGAGGTAGATATGTACATGAAGGCAGGGTAAAGTGACGAGGCATCAGGATAGATAATAATAAGGTATTTGAGGTAGATATGTACATGAAGGCAGGGTAAAGTGACTAGGCATCAGGATAGATAATAATAAGGTATTTGAGGTAGATATGTACATGAAGGCAGGGTAAAGTGACTAGGCATCAGGATAGATAATAATAAGGTATTTGAGGTAGATACGTACATGAAGGCAGGGTAAAGTGACTAGGCATCAGGATAGATAATAATACGGTATTTGAGGTAGATATGTACTTGAAGGCAGGGTAAAGTGACTAGGCATCAGGATAGATAATAATAAGGTATTTGAGGTAGATATGTACATGAAGGCAGGGTAAAGTGACTAGGCATCAGGATAGATAATAATAAGGTATTTGAGGTAGATATGTACATGAAGGCAGGGTAAAGTGACTAGGCATCAGGATAGATAATAATAAGGTATTGGAGGTAGATATGTACATGAAGGCAGGGTAAAGTGACTAGTCATCAGGATAGATAATAATAAGGTATTTGAGGTAGATATGTACATGAAGGCAGGGTAAAGTGACTAGTCATCAGGATAGATAATAATAAGGTATTTGAGGTAGATATGTACATGAAGGCAGGGTAAAGTGACTAGGCATCAGGATAGATAATAATAAGGTATTTGAGGTAGATATGTACTTGAAGGCAGGGTAAAGTGACTAGGCATCAGGATAGATAATAATAAGGTATTTGAGGTAGATATGGACATGAAGGCAGGGTAAAGTGACTAGGCATCAGGATAGATAATAATACGGTATTTGAGGTAGATATGGACATGAAGGCAGGGTAAAGTGACTAGGCATCAGGATAGATAATAATAAGGTATTTGAGGTAGATATGTACATGAAGGCAGGGTAAAGTGACTAGGCATCAGGATAGATAATAATAAGGTATTTGAGGTAGATATGTACATTAAGGCAGGGTAAAGTGACTAGGCATCAGGATAGATAATAATAAGGTATTTGAGGTAGATATGTACATGAAGGCAGGGTAAAGTGACCAGGCATCAGGATAGATAATAATAAGGTATTTGAGGTAGATATGGACATGAAGGCAGGGTAAAGTGACTAGGCATCAGGATAGATAATAATAAGGTATTTGAGGTAGATATGTACATGAAGGCAGGGTAAAGTGACTAGGCATCAGGATAGATAATAATAAGGTATTTGAGGTAGATATGTACATGAAGGCAGGGTAAAGTGACTAGGCATCAGGATAGATAATAATAAGGTATTTGAGGTAGATATGTACATGAAGGCAGGGTAAAGTGACTAGGCATCAGGATAGATAATAATAAGGTATTTGAGGTAGATATGTACATGAAGGCAGGGTAAAGTGACTAGACATCAGGATAGATAATAATAAGGTATTTGAGGTAGATATGTACATGAAGGCAGGGTAAAGTGACTAGGCATCAGGATAAATAATAATAAGGTATTTGAGGTAGATATGTACATGAAGGCAGGGTAAAGTGACTAGGCATCAGGATAGATAATAATAAGGTATTTGAGGTAGATATGTACATGAAGGCAGGGTAAAGTGACTAGGCATCAGGATAGATAATAATAAGGTATTTGAGGTAGATATGTACATGAAGACAGGGTAAAGTGACTAGGCATCAGGATAGATAATAATAAGGTATTTGAGGAATATATATTCATGAAGGCAGGGTAAAGTGACTAGGCATCAGGATAGATAATAATAAGGTATTTGAGGTAGATATGTACATGAAGGCAGGGTAAAGTGACTAGGCATCAGGATAGATAATAATAAGGTATTTGAGGTAGATATGTACATGAAGGCAGGGTAAAGTGACTAGGCATCAGGATAGATAATAATAAGGTATTTGAGGTAGATATGTACATTAAGGCAGGGTAAAGTGACTAGGCATCAGGATAGATAATAATAAGGTATTTGAGGTAGATATGTACATGAAGGCAGGGTAAAGTGACCAGGCATCAGGATAGATAATAATAAGGTATTTGAGGTAGATATGGACATGAAGGCAGGGTAAAGTGACTAGGCATCAGGATAGATAATAATAAGGTATTTGAGGTAGATATGTACATGAAGGCAGGGTAAAGTGACTAGGCATCAGGATAGATAATAATAAGGTATTTGAGGTAGATATGTACATGAAGGCAGGGTAAAGTGACTAGGCATCAGGATAGATAATAATAAGGTATTTGAGGTAGATATGTACATGGAGGCAGGGTAAAGTGACCAGGCATCAGGATAGATAATAATAAGGTATTTGAGGTAGATATGTACATGGAGGCAGGGTAAAGTGACTAGGCATCAGGATAGATAATAATAAGGTATTTGAGGTAGATATGTACATGAAGGCAGGGTAAAGTGACTAGGCATCAGGATAGATAATAATAAGGTATTTGAGGTAGATATGTACATGAAGGCAGGGTAAAGTGACTAGGCATCAGGATAAATAATAATAAGGTATTTGAGGTAGATATGTACATGAAGGCAGGGTAAAGTGACTAGGCATCAGGATAGATAATAATAAGGTATTTGAGGTAGATATGTACATGAAGGCAGGGTAAAGTGACTAGGCATCAGGATAGATAATAATAAGGTATTTGAGGTAGATATGTACATGAAGACAGGGTAAAGTGACTAGGCATCAGGATAGATAATAATAAGGTATTTGAGGAATATATATTCATGAAGGCAGGGTAAAGTGACTAGGCATCAGGATAGATAATAATAAGGTATTTGAGGTAGATATGTACATGAAGGCAGGGTAAAGTGACTAGGCATCAGGATAGATAATAATAAGGTATTTGAGGTAGATATGTACATGAAGACAGGGTAAAGTGACTAGGCATCAGGATAAATAATAATAAGGTATTTGAGGTAGATATGTACATGAAGGCAGGGTAAAGTGACTAGACATCAGGATAGATAATAATAAGGTATTTGAGGTAGATATGTACATGAAGGCAGGGTAAAGTGACTAGGCATCAGGATAGATAATAATAAGGTATTTGAGGTAGATATGTACATGAAGGCAGGGTAAAGTGACTAGGCATCAGGATAGATAATAATAAGGTATTTGAGGTAGATATGTACATGAAGACAGGGTAAAGTGACTAGGCATCAGGATAGATAATAATAAGGTATTTGAGGAATATATATTCATGAAGGCAGGGTAAAGTGACTAGGCATCAGGATAGATAATAATAAGGTATTTGAGGTAGATATGTACATGAAGGCAGGGTAAAGTGACTAGGCATCAGGATAGATAATAATAAGGTATTTGAGGTAGATATGTACATGAAGGCAGGGTAAAGTGACTAGGCATCAGGATAGATAATAATAAGGTATTTGAGGTAGATATGTACATTAAGGCAGGGTAAAGTGACTAGGCATCAGGATAGATAATAATAAGGTATTTGAGGTAGATATGTACATGAAGGCAGGGTAAAGTGACCAGGCATCAGGATAGATAATAATAAGGTATTTGAGGTAGATATGGACATGAAGGCAGGGTAAAGTGACTAGGCATCAGGATAGATAATAATAAGGTATTTGAGGTAGATATGTACATGAAGGCAGGGTAAAGTGACTAGGCATCAGGATAGATAATAATAAGGTATTTGAGGTAGATATGTACATGAAGGCAGGGTAAAGTGACTAGGCATCAGGATAGATAATAATAAGGTATTTGAGGTAGATATGTACATGGAGGCAGGGTAAAGTGACCAGGCATCAGGATAGATAATAATAAGGTATTTGAGGTAGATATGTACATGGAGGCAGGGTAAAGTGACTAGGCATCAGGATAGATAATAATAAGGTATTTGAGGTAGATATGTACATGAAGGCAGGGTAAAGTGACTAGGCATCAGGATAGATAATAATAAGGTATTTGAGGTAGATATGTACATGAAGGCAGGGTAAAGTGACTAGACATCAGGATAGATAATAATAAGGTATTTGAGGTAGATATGTACATGAAGGCAGGGTAAAGTGACTAGGCATCAGGATAAATAATAATAAGGTATTTGAGGTAGATATGTACATGAAGGCAGGGTAAAGTGACTAGGCATCAGGATAGATAATAATAAGGTATTTGAGGTAGATATGTACATGAAGGCAGGGTAAAGTGACTAGGCATCAGGATAGATAATAATAAGGTATTTGAGGTAGATATGTACATGAAGACAGGGTAAAGTGACTAGGCATCAGGATAGATAATAATAAGGTATTTGAGGAATATATATTCATGAAGGCAGGGTAAAGTGACTAGGCATCAGGATAGATAATAATAAGGTATTTGAGGTAGATATGTACATGAAGGCAGGGTAAAGTGACTAGGCATCAGGATAGATAATAATAAGGTATTTGAGGTAGATATGTACATGAAGGCAGGGTAAAGTGACTAGGCATCAGGATAGATAATAATAAGGTATTTGAGGTAGATATGTACATGAAGGCAGGGTAAAGTGACTAGGCATCAGGATAGATAATAATAAGGTATTTGAGGTAGATATGTACATGAAGGCAGGGTAAAGTGACTAGGCATCAGGATAGATAATAATAAGGTATTCGAGGTAGATATGTACATGAAGACAGGGTAAAGTGACTAGTCATCAGGATAGATAATAATAAGGTATTTGAGGTAGATATGTACATGAAGACAGGGTAAAGTAACTAGGCGTCAGGATAGATAATAATAAGGTATTTGAGGTAGATATATACATGAAGGCAGGGTAAAGTGACTAGGCGTCAGGATAGATAATAATAAGGTATTTGAGGTAGATATGTACATGAAGGCAGGGTAAAGTGACGAGGCATCAGGATAGATAATAATAAGGTATTTGAGGTAGATATGTACATGAAGACAGGGTAAAGTGACTAGGCATCAGGATAGATAATAATAAGGTATTTGAGGTAGATATGTACATGAAGGCAGGGTAAAGTGACGAGGCATCAGGATAGATAATAATAAGGTATTTGAGGTAGATATGTACATGAAGGCAGGGTAAAGTGACCAGGCATCAGGATAGATAATAATAAGGTATTTGAGGTAGATATGTACATGAAGGCAGGGTAAAGTGACCAGGCGTCAGGATAGATAATAATAAGGTATTTGAGGTAGATATGTACATGAAGACAGGGTAAAGTAACTAGGCGTCAGGATAGATAATAATAAGGTATTTGAGGTAGATATGTACATGAAGGCAGGGTAAAGTGACGAGGCATCAGGATAGATAATAATAAGGTATTTGAGGTAGATATGTACATGAAGACAGGGTAAAGTGACTAGGCATCAGGATAGATAATAATAAGGTATTTGAGGTAGATATGTACATGAAGGCAGGGTAAAGTGACTAGGCATCAGGATAGATAATAATAAGGTATTTGAGGTAGATATGGACATGAAGGCAGGGTAAAGTGACTAGGCATCAGGATAGATAATAATAAGGTATTTGAGGTAGATATGGACATGAAGGCAGGGTAAAGTGACTAGGCATCAGGATAGATAATAATAAGGTATTTGAGGTAGATATGTACATGAAGGCAGGGTAAAGTGACTAGGCATCAGGATAGATAATAATAAGGTATTTGAGGTAGATATGTAAATTAAGGCAGGGTAAAGTGACTAGGCATCAGGATAGATAATAATAAGGTATTTGAGGTAGATATGTACATGAAGGCAGGGTAAAGTGAGCAGGCATCAGGATAGATAATAATAAGGTATTTGAGGTAGATATGTACATGAAGGCAGGGTAAAGTGACCAGGCATCAGGATAGATAATAATAAGGTATTTGAGGTAGATATGTACATGAAGGCAGGGTAAAGTGACTAGGCATCAGGATAGATAATAATAAGGTATTTGAGGTAGATATGGACATGAAGGCAGGGTAAAGTGACTAGGCATCAGGATAGATAATAATAAGGTATTTGAGGTAGATATGTACATGAAGGCAGGGTAAAGTGACTAGGCATCAGGATAGATAATAATAAGGTATTTGAGGTAGATATGGACATGAAGGCAGGGTAAAGTGACTAGGCATCAGGATAGATAATAATAAGGTATTTGAGGTAGATATGGACATGAAGGCAGGGTAAAGTGACTAGGCATCAGGATAGATAATAATAAGGTATTTGAGGTAGATATGTACATGAAGGCAGGGTAAAGTGACTAGGCATCAGGATAGATAATAATAAGGTATTTTAGGTAGATATGGACATGAAGGCAGGGTAAAGTGACTAGGCATCAGGATAGATAATAATAAGGTATTTGAGGTAGATATGGACATGAAGGCAGGGTAAAGTGACTAGGCATCAGGATAGATAATAATAAGGTATTTGAGGTAGATATGGACATGAAGGCAGGGTAAAGTGACTAGGCATCAGGATAGATAATAATAAGGTATTTGAGGTAGATATGTACATGAAGGCAGGGTAAAGTGACTAGGCATCAGGATAGATAATAATAAGGTATTTGAGGTAGATATGTACATGAAGGCAGGGTAAAGTGACCAGGCATCAGGATAGATAATAATAAGGTATTTGAGGTAGATATGTACATGAAGGCAGGGTAAAGTGACTAGGCATCAGGATAGATAATAATAAGGTATTTGAGGTAGATATGTACATGAAGGCAGGGTAAAGTGACTAGGCATCAGGATAGATAATAATAAGGTATTTGAGGTAGATATGGACATGAAGGCAGGGTAAAGTGACTAGGCATCAGGATAGATAATAATAAGGTATTTGAGGTAGATATGTACATGAAGGCAGGGTAAAGTGACTAGGCATCAGGATAGATAATAATAAGGTATTTGAGGTAGATATGTACATGAAGGCAGGGTAAAGTGACTAGGCATCAGGATAGATAATAATAAGGTATTGGAGGTAGATATGTACATGAAGGCAGGGTAAAGTGACTAGGCATCAGGATAGATAATAATAAGGTATTTGAGGTAGATATGTACATGAAGGCAGGGTAAAGTGACTAGGCATCAGGATAGATAATAATACGGTATTTGAGGTAGATATGTACTTGAAGGCAGGGTAAAGTGACTAGGCATCAGGATAGATAATAATAAGGTATTTGAGGTAGATATGTACATGAAGGCAGGGTAAAGTGACTAGGCATCAGGATAGATAATAATACGGTATTTGAGGTAGATATGTACATGGAGGCAGGGTAAAGTGACTAGGCATCAGGATAGATAATAATAAGGTATTTGAGGTAGATATGTACATGAAGGCAGGGTAAAGTGACTAGGCATCAGGATAGATAATAATAAGGTATTTGAGGTAGATATGTACATGAAGGCAGGGTAAAGTGACTAGGCATCAGGATAGATAATAATAAGGTATTTGAGGTAGATATGTACATGAAGGCAGGGTAAAGTGACTAGGCATCAGGATAGATAATAATAAGGTATTTGAGGTAGATATGTACATGAAGACAGGGTAAAGTGACTAGGCATCAGGATAGATAATAATAAGGTATTTGAGGTAGATATGTTCATGAAGGCAGGGTAAAGTGACTAGGCATCAGGATAGATAATAATAAGGTATTTGAGGTAGATATGTACATGAAGGCAGGGTAAAGTGACTAGGCATCAGGATAGATAATAATAAGGTATTTGAGGTAGATATGTACATGAAGGCAGGGTAAAGTGACTAGGCATCAGGATAGATAATAATAAGGTATTTGAGGTAGATATGTACATGAAGGCAGGGTAAAGTGACTAGGCATCAGGATAGATAATAATAAGGTATTTGAGGTAGATATGTACATGAAGACAGGGTAAAGTGACTAGGCATCAGGATAGATAATAATAAGGTATTTGAGGTAGATATGTTCATGAAGGCAGGGTAAAGTGACTAGGCATCAGGATAGATAATAATAAGGTATTTGAGGTAGATATGTACATGAAGGCAGGGTAAAGTGACTAGGCATCAGGATAGATAATAATAAGGTATTTGAGGTAGATATGTACATGAAGGCAGGGTAAAGTGACTAGGCATCAGGATAGATAATAATAAGGTATTTGAGGTAGATATGTACATGAAGGCAGGGTAAAGTGACTAGCCATCAGGATAGATAATAATAAGGTATTTGAGGTAGATATGTACATGAAGGCAGGGTAAAGTGACTAGGCATCAGGATAGATAATAATAAGGTATTCGAGGTAGATATGTACATGAAGACAGGGTAAAGTGACTAGTCGTCAGGATAGATAATAATAAGGTATTCGAGGTAGATATGTACATGAAGACAGGGTAAAGTAACTAGGCGTCAGGATAGATAATAATAAGGTATTTGAGGTAAATATATACATGAAGGCAGTGTAAAGTGACTAGGCGTCAGGATAGATAATAATAAGGTATTTGAGGTAGATATGTACATGAAGGCAGGGTAAAGTGACGAGGCATCAGGATAGATAATAATAAGGTATTTGAGGTAGATATGTACATGAAGGCAGGGTAAAGTGACTAGGCATCAGGATAGATAATAATAAGGTATTTGAGGTAGATATGTACATGAAGGCAGGGTAAAGTGACTAGGCATCAGGATAGATAATAATAAGGTATTTGAGGTAGATACGTACATGAAGGCAGGGTAAAGTGACTAGGCATCAGGATAGATAATAATACGGTATTTGAGGTAGATATGTACTTGAAGGCAGGGTAAAGTGACTAGGCATCAGGATAGATAATAATAAGGTATTTGAGGTAGATATGTACATGAAGGCAGGGTAAAGTGACTAGGCATCAGGATAGATAATAATAAGGTATTTGAGGTAGATATGTACATGAAGGCAGGGTAAAGTGACTAGGCATCAGGATAGATAATAATAAGGTATTGGAGGTAGATATGTACATGAAGGCAGGGTAAAGTGACTAGTCATCAGGATAGATAATAATAAGGTATTTGAGGTAGATATGTACATGAAGGCAGGGTAAAGTGACTAGTCATCAGGATAGATAATAATAAGGTATTTGAGGTAGATATGTACATGAAGGCAGGGTAAAGTGACTAGGCATCAGGATAGATAATAATAAGGTATTTGAGGTAGATATGTACTTGAAGGCAGGGTAAAGTGACTAGGCATCAGGATAGATAATAATAAGGTATTTGAGGTAGATATGGACATGAAGGCAGGGTAAAGTGACTAGGCATCAGGATAGATAATAATACGGTATTTGAGGTAGATATGGACATGAAGGCAGGGTAAAGTGACTAGGCATCAGGATAGATAATAATAAGGTATTTGAGGTAGATATGTACATGAAGGCAGGGTAAAGTGACTAGGCATCAGGATAGATAATAATAAGGTATTTGAGGTAGATATGTACATTAAGGCAGGGTAAAGTGACTAGGCATCAGGATAGATAATAATAAGGTATTTGAGGTAGATATGTACATGAAGGCAGGGTAAAGTGACCAGGCATCAGGATAGATAATAATAAGGTATTTGAGGTAGATATGGACATGAAGGCAGGGTAAAGTGACTAGGCATCAGGATAGATAATAATAAGGTATTTGAGGTAGATATGTACATGAAGGCAGGGTAAAGTGACTAGGCATCAGGATAGATAATAATAAGGTATTTGAGGTAGATATGTACATGAAGGCAGGGTAAAGTGACTAGGCATCAGGATAGATAATAATAAGGTATTTGAGGTAGATATGTACATGAAGGCAGGGTAAAGTGACTAGGCATCAGGATAGATAATAATAAGGTATTTGAGGTAGATATGTACATGAAGGCAGGGTAAAGTGACTAGACATCAGGATAGATAATAATAAGGTATTTGAGGTAGATATGTACATGAAGGCAGGGTAAAGTGACTAGGCATCAGGATAAATAATAATAAGGTATTTGAGGTAGATATGTACATGAAGGCAGGGTAAAGTGACTAGGCATCAGGATAGATAATAATAAGGTATTTGAGGTAGATATGTACATGAAGGCAGGGTAAAGTGACTAGGCATCAGGATAGATAATAATAAGGTATTTGAGGTAGATATGTACATGAAGACAGGGTAAAGTGACTAGGCATCAGGATAGATAATAATAAGGTATTTGAGGAATATATATTCATGAAGGCAGGGTAAAGTGACTAGGCATCAGGATAGATAATAATAAGGTATTTGAGGTAGATATGTACATGAAGGCAGGGTAAAGTGACTAGGCATCAGGATAGATAATAATAAGGTATTTGAGGTAGATATGTACATGAAGGCAGGGTAAAGTGACTAGGCATCAGGATAGATAATAATAAGGTATTTGAGGTAGATATGTACATTAAGGCAGGGTAAAGTGACTAGGCATCAGGATAGATAATAATAAGGTATTTGAGGTAGATATGTACATGAAGGCAGGGTAAAGTGACCAGGCATCAGGATAGATAATAATAAGGTATTTGAGGTAGATATGGACATGAAGGCAGGGTAAAGTGACTAGGCATCAGGATAGATAATAATAAGGTATTTGAGGTAGATATGTACATGAAGGCAGGGTAAAGTGACTAGGCATCAGGATAGATAATAATAAGGTATTTGAGGTAGATATGTACATGAAGGCAGGGTAAAGTGACTAGGCATCAGGATAGATAATAATAAGGTATTTGAGGTAGATATGTACATGGAGGCAGGGTAAAGTGACCAGGCATCAGGATAGATAATAATAAGGTATTTGAGGTAGATATGTACATGGAGGCAGGGTAAAGTGACTAGGCATCAGGATAGATAATAATAAGGTATTTGAGGTAGATATGTACATGAAGGCAGGGTAAAGTGACTAGGCATCAGGATAGATAATAATAAGGTATTTGAGGTAGATATGTACATGAAGGCAGGGTAAAGTGACTAGGCATCAGGATAAATAATAATAAGGTATTTGAGGTAGATATGTACATGAAGGCAGGGTAAAGTGACTAGGCATCAGGATAGATAATAATAAGGTATTTGAGGTAGATATGTACATGAAGGCAGGGTAAAGTGACTAGGCATCAGGATAGATAATAATAAGGTATTTGAGGTAGATATGTACATGAAGACAGGGTAAAGTGACTAGGCATCAGGATAGATAATAATAAGGTATTTGAGGAATATATATTCATGAAGGCAGGGTAAAGTGACTAGGCATCAGGATAGATAATAATAAGGTATTTGAGGTAGATATGTACATGAAGGCAGGGTAAAGTGACTAGGCATCAGGATAGATAATAATAAGGTATTTGAGGTAGATATGTACATGGAGGCAGGGTAAAGTGACCAGGCATCAGGATAGATAATAATAAGGTATTTGAGGTAGATATGTACATGGAGGCAGGGTAAAGTGACTAGGCATCAGGATAGATAATAATAAGGTATTTGAGGTAGATATGTACATGAAGGCAGGGTAAAGTGACTAGGCATCAGGATAGATAATAATAAGGTATTTGAGGTAGATATGTACATGAAGGCAGGGTAAAGTGACTAGACATCAGGATAGATAATAATAAGGTATTTGAGGTAGATATGTACATGAAGGCAGGGTAAAGTGACTAGGCATCAGGATAGATAATAATAAGGTATTTGAGGTAGATATGTACATGAAGGCAGGGTAAAGTGACTAGGCATCAGGATAGATAATAATAAGGTATTTGAGGTAGATATGTACATGAAGACAGGGTAAAGTGACTAGGCATCAGGATAGATAATAATAAGGTATTTGAGGAATATATATTCATGAAGGCAGGGTAAAGTGACTAGGCATCAGGATAGATAATAATAAGGTATTTGAGGTAGATATGTACATGAAGGCAGGGTAAAGTGACTAGGCATCAGGATAGATAATAATAAGGTATTTGAGGTAGATATGTACATGAAGGCAGGGTAAAGTGACTAGGCATCAGGATAGATAATAATAAGGTATTTGAGGTAGATATGTACATTAAGGCAGGGTAAAGTGACTAGGCATCAGGATAGATAATAATAAGGTATTTGAGGTAGATATGTACATGAAGGCAGGGTAAAGTGACCAGGCATCAGGATAGATAATAATAAGGTATTTGAGGTAGATATGGACATGAAGGCAGGGTAAAGTGACTAGGCATCAGGATAGATAATAATAAGGTATTTGAGGTAGATATGTACATGAAGGCAGGGTAAAGTGACTAGGCATCAGGATAGATAATAATAAGGTATTTGAGGTAGATATGTACATGAAGGCAGGGTAAAGTGACTAGGCATCAGGATAGATAATAATAAGGTATTTGAGGTAGATATGTACATGAGGCAGGGTAAAGTGACCAGGCATCAGGATAGATAATAATAAGGTATTTGAGGTAGATATGTACATGGAGGCAGGGTAAAGTGACTAGGCATCAGGATAGATAATAATAAGGTATTTGAGGTAGATATGTACATGAAGGCAGGGTAAAGTGACTAGGCATCAGGATAGATAATAATAAGGTATTTGAGGTAGATATGTACATGAAGGCAGGGTAAAGTGACTAGACATCAGGATAGATAATAATAAGGTATTTGAGGTAGATATGTACATGAAGGCAGGGTAAAGTGACTAGGCATCAGGATAAATAATAATAAGGTATTTGAGGTAGATATGTACATGAAGGCAGGGTAAAGTGACTAGGCATCAGGATAGATAATAATAAGGTATTTGAGGTAGATATGTACATGAAGGCAGGGTAAAGTGACTAGGCATCAGGATAGATAATAATAAGGTATTTGAGGTAGATATGTACATGAAGACAGGGTAAAGTGACTAGGCATCAGGATAGATAATAATAAGGTATTTGAGGAATATATATTCATGAAGGCAGGGTAAAGTGACTAGGCATCAGGATAGATAATAATAAGGTATTTGAGGTAGATATGTACATGAAGGCAGGGTAAAGTGACTAGGCATCAGGATAGATAATAATAAGGTATTTGAGGTAGATATGTACATGAAGGCAGGGTAAAGTGACTAGGCATCAGGATAGATAATAATAAGGTATTTGAGGTAGATATGTACATGAAGGCAGGGTAAAGTGACTAGGCATCAGGATAGATAATAATAAGGTATTTGAGGTAGATATGTACATGAAGGCAGGGTAAAGTGACTAGGCATCAGGATAGATAATAATAAGGTATTCGAGGTAGATATGTACATGAAGACAGGGTAAAGTGACTAGTCATCAGGATAGATAATAATAAGGTATTTGAGGTAGATATGTACATGAAGACAGGGTAAAGTAACTAGGCGTCAGGATAGATAATAATAAGGTATTTGAGGTAGATATATACATGAAGGCAGGGTAAAGTGACTAGGCGTCAGGATAGATAATAATAAGGTATTTGAGGTAGATATGTACATGAAGGCAGGGTAAAGTGACGAGGCATCAGGATAGATAATAATAAGGTATTTGAGGTAGATATGTACATGAAGACAGGGTAAAGTGACTAGGCATCAGGATAGATAATAATAAGGTATTTGAGGTAGATATGTACATGAAGGCAGGGTAAAGTGACGAGGCATCAGGATAGATAATAATAAGGTATTTGAGGTAGATATGTACATGAAGGCAGGGTAAAGTGACCAGGCATCAGGATAGATAATAATAAGGTATTTGAGGTAGATATGTACATGAAGGCAGGGTAAAGTGACCAGGCGTCAGGATAGATAATAATAAGGTATTTGAGGTAGATATGTACATGAAGACAGGGTAAAGTAACTAGGCGTCAGGATAGATAATAATAAGGTATTTGAGGTAGATATGTACATGAAGGCAGGGTAAAGTGACGAGGCATCAGGATAGATAATAATAAGGTATTTGAGGTAGATATGTACATGAAGACAGGGTAAAGTGACTAGGCATCAGGATAGATAATAATAAGGTATTTGAGGTAGATATGTACATGAAGGCAGGGTAAAGTGACTAGGCATCAGGATAGATAATAATAAGGTATTTGAGGTAGATATGGACATGAAGGCAGGGTAAAGTGACTAGGCATCAGGATAGATAATAATAAGGTATTTGAGGTAGATATGGACATGAAGGCAGGGTAAAGTGACTAGGCATCAGGATAGATAATAATAAGGTATTTGAGGTAGATATGTACATGAAGGCAGGGTAAAGTGACTAGGCATCAGGATAGATAATAATAAGGTATTTGAGGTAGATATGTAAATGAAGGCAGGGTAAAGTGACTAGGCATCAGGATAGATAATAATAAGGTATTTGAGGTAGATATGTACATGAAGGCAGGGTAAAGTGAGCAGGCATCAGGATAGATAATAATAAGGTATTTGAGGTAGATATGTACATGAAGGCAGGGTAAAGTGACCAGGCATCAGGATAGATAATAATAAGGTATTTGAGGTAGATATGTACATGAAGGCAGGGTAAAGTGACTAGGCATCAGGATAGATAATAATAAGGTATTTGAGGTAGATATGGACATGAAGGCAGGGTAAAGTGACTAGGCATCAGGATAGATAATAATAAGGTATTTGAGGTAGATATGTACATGAAGGCAGGGTAAAGTGACTAGGCATCAGGATAGATAATAATAAGGTATTTGAGGTAGATATGGACATGAAGGCAGGGTAAAGTGACTAGGCATCAGGATAGATAATAATAAGGTATTTGAGGTAGATATGGACATGAAGGCAGGGTAAAGTGACTAGGCATCAGGATAGATAATAATAAGGTATTTGAGGTAGATATGTACATGAAGGCAGGGTAAAGTGACTAGGCATCAGGATAGATAATAATAAGGTATTTGAGGTAGATATGGACATGAAGGCAGGGTAAAGTGACTAGGCATCAGGATAGATAATAATAAGGTATTTGAGGTAGATATGGACATGAAGGCAGGGTAAAGTGACTAGGCATCAGGATAGATAATAATAAGGTATTTGAGGTAGATATGGACATGAAGGCAGGGTAAAGTGACTAGGCATCAGGATAGATAATAATAAGGTATTTGAGGTAGATATGTACATGAAGGCAGGGTAAAGTGACTAGGCATCAGGATAGATAATAATAAGGTATTTGAGGTAGATATGTACATGAAGGCAGGGTAAAGTGACTAGGCATCAGGATAGATAATAATAAGGTATTTGAGGTAGATATGTACATGAAGGCAGGGTAAAGTGACTAGGCATCAGGATAGATAATAATAAGGTATTTGAGGTAGATATGTACATGAAGGCAGGGTAAAGTGACTAGGCATCAGGATAGATAATAATAAGGTATTTGAGGTAGATATGTACATGAAGGCAGGGTAAAGTGACTAGGCATCAGGATAGATAATAATAAGGTATTTGAGGTAGATATGTACATGAAGGCAGGGTAAAGTGACTAGGCATCAGGATAGATAATAATAAGGTATTTGAGGTAGATATGTACATGAAGGCAGGGTAAAGTGACTAGGCATCAGGATAGATAATAATAAGGTATTTGAGGTAGATATGTACATGAAGGCAGGGTAAAGTGACTAGGCATCAGGATAGATAATAATAAGGTATTGGAGGTAGATATGTACATGAAGGCAGGGTAAAGTGACTAGGCATCCTAGGGCATAGATAATAATACGGTATTTGAGGTAGATATGTACTTGAAGGCAGGGTAAAGTGACTAGGCATCAGGATAGATAATAATAAGGTATTTGAGG
>NW_028158848.1:0-18308 GCF_964263955.1 Coregonus lavaretus | reverse complement strand
AACCAAGGACTGATCACCCCAATCCACAAAAGTGGAGACAAATTGACCCAATAACTACGTGGGATATGCGTCAACAGCAACCTTGGGAATAATCCTCTGCATTATTATTAACAGCAGACTAGTGTCACGCCCTGGCTCTGGGACTCTGTTATGTTGAGGGTGTGTAGTTTCTATGTGTTTGTGTTCTATGTTGTTTATCTAGCTGATGTGTTTCTGTGTTGGCCGGTGTGGTTCTCAATCAGAGGCAACGTGAATCAGCTGTTGCTTGTTGTCTCTGATTGGGGACCATACTTAGGCAGCCTGTTTTGCACACAGTGTTTGTGGGATCTTGTTCCGTGTATGGTTAGTGTCTGTTACCTAGGACGTCACGTATCGTTTTGTTGTTTTGTTTCGTGTGGTGAATTAATAAATAAGTATGTTCGCAAATCACGCTGCGCATTGGTCCACTTCCTCCAACGATCATGACAACTAGTTCATTTCATCAGTGAAAACAATGTACTGAGCAAATATCAAATTGGCTTTTTACCAAATTCCAGTAGAACAGACCACGTATTTACCCTGCACACCTAATTGACAAACAAACAAACCAAAACAAAGGCAAAGTCTTCTCATGCTTTGTTGATTTCAAAAAAGCTTTTGACTCAATTTGGCATGAGGGTCTGCTATAGAAATTGATGGAAAGTGGTGTTGGGGGAAACACATACGACATTATAAATCCATGTACACAAACAACAAGTGTGCGGTTAAAATTGGCAAAAAACACATACATTTCTTTCCACAGGGCCATGGGGTGAGACAGGGATGCAGCTTAAGCCCCACCCTCTTCAACATGTATATCAACGAATTGGCGAGGGCACTAGAACAGTCTGCAGCACCCGGCCTCACCCTACTAGAATATGAAGTCAAATGTCTACTGTTTGCTGATGATCTGGTGCTTCTGTCACCAACCAAGGAGGGCCTACAGCATCACCTAGATCTTCTGCACATATTCTGTCAGACCTGGGCCCTGACAGTAAATCTCAGTAAGACAAAAATAATGGTGTTCCAAAAAAGGTCCAGTTGCCAGGACCACAAATACAAATTCCATCTAGACACCGTTGCCCTAGATTACACAAAAAAGTATATATACCTCGGCCTAAACATCAGCGCCACAGGTAACTTCCACAAAGCTGTGAACGATCTGAGAGGCAAGGCAAGAAGGGCCTTCTATGCCATCAAAAGGAACATAAAATTCGACATACCAATTAGGATCTGGCAAAAATACTTTAATTAATGATAGTACCCATTGCCCTTTATGGTCGTGAGGTCTAGGGTCCGCTCACCAACCAAGAATTCACAAAAAGGGACAACACCTCCCGAGTGGCGCAGCAGCAGTCTAAGGCACTGCATCGCAGTGCTTGAGGTGTCACTACAGGCCGTGACTGGGAGTGCCATAGGGCAGGGCACAATTGGCTCAGCGTCGTCTGGGTTACGGGGAAGGTTTGGCCGGGGGGGCTTTACAAGGCTCATCGCATTCTAGCGACTCCTTGTGCGGGCCGGGCGCCTGCAGGCTGACTTTGGTCGTCAGTTGAACGGTGTTTCCTACATTGGTGCAGCTGGCTTCGGGGTTAAGCGGGCGGGTGTGTTAAGAAGCGCGGTTTGGCGGGTCATGTTTCGGAGGACACATGACTCGACTTTCGCCCTTCCCGAGCCCGTTGGGGAGTGCAGCGTTGAGACAAGATCGTATTTGGATCATAATTGGATATCACGAAATTGGGGAGAAAAAGAGGGTTAAAAATAAATTGAGACCAAATTGAGACTCTGCATGCAGAATTCTGCAAAAATATCCTCTGTGTACAACGTAAAACACCACATAATGCGTGCAGAGCAGAATTTGGCCGATACCCACTAATGATCAAAATCCAGAAAAGAGACGTTAAATTCTACAGCCACCTAAAAGGAAGCGATTCCCAAACCTTCCATAACAAAGCCATCACCTACAGAGAGATGAACCTGGAGAAGAGTCCCCTAAGTAAGTTGGTCCTGGGGCTCTGTTCACAACACAAACAGATCCCACAGAGCCCCAGGACAGCATCACAATTAGACCTAACCAAATCATGAGAAAACAAAAATATATAATTACTTGACACATTGGAAAGAATCAACAAAAAACTGAGCAAACTAGAATTCACTGTGACTGACCCAAGCTTAAGGAAAGCTTTGACTATGTACAGAGAGTGAGCATAGCCTTGCTATTGAGAAAGGCCAATGTAGCAGACCTGGCTCTCAAGAGAAGACAGGCTATGTGCCCACTGCCCACAAAATGAGTTGGAAACTGAGCTGCACTTCCTAACCTCCTGCCAAATGTATGACTTCAGATTACACAGACCCACAAAGAATTTGAAAACAAATCCAATTTTGATAAACTCCCATATCTATTGTGTGAAATACCAGTGTGCCATCACAGCAGCAAGATTTGTGACCTGTTGCCACAAGAAAAGGGCAACCAGTGAAGAACAAACACCATTATAAATACAACCCATATTTATGTTTATTATTTTCCCTTTTGTACTTCAGTACAACACCGTATATAGACATAATATGACACTTGAAATGTCTTTATTCTTTTGGAACTTTTGTGAGTGTAATGTTTACTGTTATTTTTTTTATTGTTTATTTCACTTTTGTTTATTATCTATTTCACTTGCTTTGGCAATGTTAACATATGTTTCCCATGCCAATAAAGCCCTTTTAATTCAATTTAATTCAATTGAGAGAGAGAGAAGAGAGAGAGAGAAGAGAGAGAGAGAGAGAGAGAGAGAGAGAGAGAGAGAGAGAGAGAGAGAGAGAGAGAGAGAGAGAGAGAGAGAGAGAGAGAGAGAGAGAGAGAGAGAGAGAGAGAGAGAGAGAGAGAGAGAGAGAGAGAGAGAGAGAGAGAGAGAGAGAGAGAGAGAGAGAGAGAGAGAAGAGACAGACATAGGAAAAGAAAGATGGTTAAATCTTTAATTGGAGGCAATTTGATTCATTTGGTTGTGCTGGAGACAGCTAGTCCAGAGCGATGGAGCCTGAGGTTCTGTGTGTGTGTGTGTGTGTGTGTGTGTGTGTGTGTGTGTGTGTGTGTGTGTGTGTGTGTGTGTGTGTGTGTGTGTGTGTGTGTGTGTGTGTGTGTGTGTGTGTGTGTGTGTGTGTGTGTGTGTGTGTGTGTGTGTGTGTCAGTGGGGGTTATTCAGGTCCCCAGGGCTGTCAGTAACAACGAGACTCCAAAACATTCCTTCTGGTACATCCACACCCACTCTCACACACACACACACACACACACACACGCACACACACACACACACAAACGCATGAATGCGGGCACACACACATACACACACACACACAAACGCATGAATGCGGGCACACACACCTACAGGGCATACTAGAGCCTATCTGCTTCTCAGTCTACGTGCTTCCTCCTCTCTGTGAGCTGCTCTGGGTCTGATTCATTATATATATAACCATCCACAGGATGGAGTCATACAATACAACCATCCACAGGATGAGTCATACAATACAACCATCCACAGGATGGAGTCATACAACCATCCACAGGATGGAGTCATACAACCATCCACAGGATGGAGTCATACAATACAACCATCCACAGGATGGAGTCATACAACCATCCACAGGATGGAGTCATACAACCATCCACAGGATGGAGTCATACAACCATCCACAGGATGGAGTCATACAACCATCCACAGGATGGAGTCATACAATACAACCATCCACAGGATGGAGTCATACAACCATCCACAGGATGGAGTCATACAACCATCCACAGGATGGAGTCATACAATACAACCATCCACAGGATGGAGTCATACAATACAACCATCCACAGGATGGAGTCATACAACCATCCACAGGATGGAGTCATACAATACAACCATCCACAGGATGGAGTCATACAACCATCCACAGGATGGAGTCATACAACCATCCACAGGATGGAGTCATACAATACAACCAGCCACAGGATGGAGTCATACAATATAACCATCCACAGGATGGAGTCATATAACCAGCCACAGGATGGAGTCATACAATACAACCAGCCACAGGATGGAGTCATACAATACAACCAGCCACAGGATGGAGTCATACAATACAACCATCCACAGGATGGAGTCATACAATACAACCATCCACAGGATGGAGTCATATAACCATCCACAGGATGGAGTCATACAATACAACCATCCACAGGATGGAGTCATACAATACAACCATCCACAGGATGGAGTCATACAATATAACCATCCACAGGATGGAGTCATACAATATAACCATCCACAGGATGGAGTCATACAATACAACCATCCACAGGATGGAGTCATACAACCATCCACAGGATGGAGTCATACAATACAACCATCCACAGGATGGAGTCATATAACCATCCACAGGATGGAGTCATACAATACAACCATCCACAGGATGGAGTCATATAACCAGCCACAGGATGGAGTCATATAACCATCCACAGGATGGAGTCATATAACCATCCACAGGATGGAGTCATACAATACAACCATCCACAGGATGGAGTCATATAACCATCCACAGGATGGAGTCATACAATACAACCATCCACAGGATGGAGTCATATAACCAGCCACAGGATGGAGTCATATAACCATCCACAGGATGGAGTCATATAACCATCCACAGGATGGAGTCATACAATACAACCATCCACAGGATGGAGTCATATAACCATCCACAGGATGGAGTCATACAACCATCCACAGGATGGAGTCATACAACCATCCACAGGATGGAGTCATACAACCAGCCACAGGATGGAGTCATACAACCATCCACAGGATGGAGTCATACAACCATCCACAGGATGGAGTCATACAATACAACCACAGGATGGAGTCATACAATATAACCACAGGATGGAGTCATATAACCATCCACAGGATGGAGTCATACAACCAGCCACAGGATGGAGTCATACAATATAACCATCCACAGGATGGAGTCATACAACCATCCACAGGATGGAGTCATACAATACAACCATCCACAGGATGGAGTCATACAACCATCCACAGGATGGAGTCATACAATACAACCATCCACAGGATGGAGTCATACAATACAACCATCCACAGGATGGAGTCATATAACCATCCACAGGATGGAGTCATACAATATAACCATCCACAGGATGGAGTCATATAACCATCCACAGGATGGAGTCATACAATATAACCATCCACAGGATGGAGTCATATAACCAGCCACAGGATGGAGTAATACAATATAACCAGCCACAGGATGGAGTCATATAACCAGCCACAGGATGGAGTCATACAATATAACCATCCACAGGATGGAGTCATACAATACAACCAGCCACAGGATGGAGTCATACAATACAACCACAGGATGGAGTCATACAACCATCCACAGGATAGAGTCATACATCCACAATGCAACTTTGCAACTCTGCCTAGAAGGTCAGCATCCCGGAGTCACCTCTTCACTGTTGACGTTAAGACTGGTGTTTTGCTGGTACTATTTAATGAAGCTGCCAGTTGAGGACCTGTGAGGCGTCTGTTTCTCAAACTAGACACTCTAATGTATTTGTCCTCTTGCTCAGTTGTGCACCGGGGCCTCCCGCTCCTCTTTCTATTCTGGTTAGAGCCAGTTGTTCTGTGAAGGGAGTAGCACACAGCATTATAGTAGAGTAGAATATAGTAGAGTAGAATACAGTAGAATAGAGTAGAATAGAACAGAGTAGAATAGAGTAGGATATAGTAGAATAGAGTAGGATATAGTAGAATAGAGTAAAGTAGAATATAGTAGAGTAGAATAGAATAGAGTATAATATAGTAGAATAGAGTAGAATAGAGTAGAATAGAGTAGAATACAGTAGAATAGAGTAGAATAGAGTAGAATAGAGTAGAATATTAGAACAGGATACTTTGGGCCTCCTCCCAAATAGAGTCTCCTACTCTCCCTACACAAAAGAGTGTTGTGTGTCTGCACAGGATTATTCAAGTGACTGTGTTGAACTAGTAGATCCTAAATAATACATGGTGTTTTTCTGCTGAAATCACTAACGCATTGAGAAAGTTGTTTCTCTGGATCGGCCCTGGGACACAGTAGAATTTGCATTAGCAGAGTCAAAAATGAAAATACTGTTCATGGAAACTTGGGCAGCGTCCCAAATGGCACCCTATTCCCTTTATAGTGCACTACTTTGGACAAGGGCCTCATAGGGCTCTGGTCTAAAGTAGTGCACTATGTAGGGAATAGGGTGCCATTTGGGATCGAACCTTGGAGAGGAGCTTTCTGGAGCCAAAACACAACGGACTGATTCTCACACCTCAGGAAGATATCACACATACAGATACACACTGGCATCCCCTTCATGAGTCTGGCATAACGTTCCCGTGTTAAGCCTCCACAACATCCACATAACGTTTCCATCTAAGACATTTATTGTGTGTGTTTGTGTGTGTGTTTGTGTGTATCTTTGTGTGTGTGTGTGTATCTGTGTGTGTGTGTGTATCTGTGTGTGTGTGTGTGTGTGTGTATCTGTGTGTGTGTGTGTGTGTGTGTGTGTGTATCTGTGTGTGTGTGTGTATCTGTGTGTGTGTGTGTGTGTGTATCTCTGTGTGTGTGTGTGTGTGTGTGTGTGTGTGTATCTGTGTGTGTGTGTGTGTGTGTGTGTGTGTGTGTGTGTGTTTGCCATCTGTGTATTTATGCTCAACTTTTCTCCATTCACAGTCGATGTGCTGGGAAATGGAAGACATGGAGAGGGGGAGACAGGGGAGAGGGGGAGACAGGGATGAGGGGGAGACATGAGAGAGGGGGAGACAGGGAGGAGGGGGAGACAGGGGAGACAGTTAAGACACTGTAGAGGGGGAGACAGGAGAGACAGGGGAGAGAGAGAGACAGGGGAGAGGGGGAGACATGGGAGACAGGGGAGAGGGGGAGACATGGGAGAGAGAGAGACAGGGATGTGCGTGTGGTGTGTATGTAGAGTTAGGGCACTACCAGTGTGAAACAGTACTTTTCATGTTTCCCTAGTAAATAATAAACCCACAGCAAGACAGAGCCAAGCATGACATC
Organism: Coregonus lavaretus; assembly: GCF_964263955.1. Taxonomy (NCBI): domain Eukaryota; kingdom Metazoa; phylum Chordata; class Actinopteri; order Salmoniformes; family Salmonidae; genus Coregonus; species Coregonus lavaretus. Next base: position 11,189 of record NW_028158848.1, on the reverse strand, counting down.
ACCCCGCACAAACACGTTTTATGATGATGATTATGATTATTAGTATGATTATGTGCACACACACACACACACACACACAAAGCAAGCACACACGTACACACACAGCAAGCACACACACACGTACACACACACACGTATACACACACACACACGTACACACACACACAGCAAGCACACACACACACACACACGTACACACACACGTACACACACACACGTACACACACACACGTACACACACAGCAAGCACACACACACGTACACACACACATACACACACACACACGTACACACACACACAGCAAGCACACACACACACACACACGTACACACACAGCAAGCACACACACACGTACACACACACACACACGTACACACACAGCAAGCACACACACACGTACACACACACACACACGTACACACACAGCAAGCACACACACACGTACACACACACACACACGTACACACACACACAGCAAGCACACACACACACACACACGTACACACACAGCAAGCACACACACACGTACACACACACACACACGTACACACACAGCAAGCACACACACACACACACTTAGGCCTGGGCCGGCCACAGAATATAATAATAATAATAATAATAATAATATGCCATTTAGCAGACGCTTTTATCCAAAGCGACTTACAGTCATGCGTGCATACATTTCTTTTCTTTTTTTGTGTATGGGGTGGTCCCGGGGATCGAACCCACTACCTTGGCATTACAAGCGCCGTGCTCTACCAGCTGATATGACCACCGGGCCGGGGGTCTCTCCACACCGAGCCACCAAGCATCCAATGGAGGGGATTGGGGATTGGATGGTTGAGTCATCCCTGTGATCTGATTGGCAGATCAGCAAGGCCTGTCAGTATCCCTTTTCCCACTACTTTTCACCAGAGCCCTGGTAAACTACAGAGGGAATAGGGTGCCATTGGGGACACGTCCAGAGCCAACAGCTCATTAAGGCGAAGCAGACAGATGGGATTGATCAGTAGCCACTGGCTCGTTAAGGCGAAGCAGACAGATGGGATAGATCAGTAGCCACTGGCTCGTTAAGGTGAAGCAGACAGATGGGATTGATCAGTAGCCACTGGCTCGTTAGGGGCGAAGCAGACAGATGGGATTGATCAGTAGCCACTGGCTCGTTAGGGGCGAAGCAGACAGATGGGATTGATCAGTAGCCACTGGCTTGTTAGGGGCGAAGCAGACAGATGGGATTGATCAGTAGCCACTGGCTCGTTAAGGTGAAGCAGACAGATGGGATTGATCAGTAGCCACTGGCTCGTTAGGGGCGAAGCAGACAGATGGGATTGATCAGTAGCCACTGGCTCGTTAGGGGCGAAGCAGACAGATGGGATTGATCAGTAGCCACTGGCTCGTTAGGGGCGAAGCAGACAGATGGGATTGATCAGTAGCCACTGGCTCGTTAGGGGCGAAGCAGACAGATGGGATTGATCAGTAGCCACTGGCTCGTTATGGTGAAGCAGACAGATGGGATTGATCAGTAGCCACTGGCTCGTTAGGGGCGAAGCAGACAGATGGGATTGATCAGTAGCCACTGGCTCGTTAAGGCGAAGCAGACAGATGGGATTGATCAGTAGCCACTGGCTCGTTAAGGCGAAGCAGAGAGATGGGATTGATCAGTAGCCACTGGCTCGTTAAGGCGAAGCAGACAGATGGGATTGATCAGTAGCCACTGGCTCGTTAAGGCAAAGCAGACAGATGGGATTGATCAGTAGCCACTGGCTCGTTAAGGCGAAGCAGACAGATGGGATTGATCAGTAGCCACTGGCTCGTTAAGGCGAAGCAGACAGATGGGATTGATCAGTAGCCACTGGCTCGTTAGGGGCGAAGCAGACAGATGGGATTGATCAGTAGCCACTGGCTCGTTAAGGCGAAGCAGACAGATGGGATTGATCAGTAGCCACTGGCTCGTTAAGGCGAAGCAGACAGATGGGATTGATCAGTAGCCACTGGCTCGTTAAGGCGAAGCAGACAGATGGGATTGATCAGTAGCCACTGGCTCGTCAGGGTTTTGTTGTGCTGAATGTAAAACATCTGTTGCTGGAGTTCCTCTCAGCTAATTGCCAGGCTGAATTTGGATGATGCCGTGGCAGCTACGTGGCAGCCTCATAATCTGAGCCTTACAGAGGAGAGAGGCTGTTTATAAGAAGTCGTTACTTTGGGAATCTGAGCCTTGCAGAGGAGAGAGGCTGTTTATAAGAAGTCGTTACTTTGGGAATCAGAGCCTTGCAGAGGAGAGAGGGTGTTTATAAGAAGTCGTTACTTTGGGAATCAGAGCCTTGCAGAGGAGAGAGGCTGTTTATAAGAAGTCGTTACTTTGGGAATCAGAGCCTTGCAGAGGAGAGAGGGTGTTTATAAGAAGTCGTTACTTTGGGAATCAGAGCCTTGCAGAGGAGAGAGGGTGTTTATAAGAAGTCGTTACTTTGGGAATCAGAGCCTTGCAGAGGAGAGAGGGTGTTTATAAGAAGTCGTTACTTTGGGAATCAGAGCCTTGCAGAGGAGAGAGGGTGTTTATAAGAAGTCGTTACTTTGGGAATCAGAGCCTTGCAGAGGAGAGAGGCTGTTTATAAGAAGTCGTTACTTTGGGAATCTGAGCCTTGCAGAGGAGAGAGGCTGTTTATAAGAAGTCGTTACTTTGGGAATCTGAGCCTTGCAGAGGAGAGAGGGTGTTTATAAGAAGTCGTTACTTTGGGAATCTGAGCCTTGCAGAGGAGAGAGGGTGTTTATAAGAAGTCGTTACTTTGGGAATCAGAGCCTTGCAGAGGAGAGAGGGTGTTTATAAGAAGTCGTTACTTTGGGAATCTGAGCCTTGCAGAGGAGAGAGGGTGTTTATAAGAAGTCGTTACTTTGGGAATCTGAGCCTTGCAGAGGAGAGAGGCTGTTTATAAGAAGTCGTTACTTTGGGAATCTGAGCCTTGCAGAGGAGAGAGGGTGTTTATAAGAAGTCGTTACTTTGGGAATCAGAGCCTTGCAGAGGAGAGAGGGTGTTTATAAGAAGTCGTTACTTTGGGAATCAGAGCCTTGCAGAGGAGAGAGGGTGTTTATAAGAAGTCGTTACTTTGGGAATCTGAGCCTTGCAGAGGAGAGAGGGTGTTTATAAGAAGTCGTTACTTTGGGAATCTGAGCCTTGCAGAGGAGAGAGGGTGTTTATAAGAAGTCGTTACTTTGGGAATCAGAGAACTCCAAAGTCAGTGGTGACTTCACCTCTCCTGACACCTGAAATCAGCTATTGTGTCAAGGGATGCAGGTGACAAGTTACAGAAACTTCTAGTTCTGGCAATGTTCACAAGATTGTGGATGGGGAGGTCAGCCCCCAGTCGTGTAATGAGGTTGTGCTGAGCCTGCTGGCAGGGACAACCTTTGGTTATGTTTGAGGCGGGCTTGCGGCTAATGGCTATTGTATGCAGGTGTGCAAAGTGGCATGGTCACTCCTCCATGTCCATATATGGAGTTCCTTGCTAAGAGGCCGCATTCCAATATGAAAGTATGTGCCCATATATGGAAGTTCCTGCTGTGGATTAGACGTGTCTACTACACGTACAATTTTTGTGCTAATCCACCTGGTCAGAACCTGGTCAGAGCCTGGTCAGAGCCTGGTCAGAGCCTGGTCAGAACCTGGTCAGAGCCTGGTCAGAACCTGGTCAGAACCTGGTCAGAGCCTGGTCAGAACCTGGTCAGAGCCTGGTCAGAACCTGGTCAGAACCTGGTCAGAACCTGGTCAGAGCCTGGTCAGAGCCTGGTCAGAACCTGGTCAGAACCTGGTCAGAGCCTGGTCAGAGCCTGGTCAGAACCTGGTCAGAGCCTGGTCAGAGCCTGGTCAGAACCTGGTCAGAGCCTGGTCAGAACCTGGTCAGAACCTGGTCAGAGGAGTCGATCAGAACCTGGTCAGAGCCTGGTCAGAGCCTGGTCAGAGGGAAAGGAGGTAAGGTGAAGGGATGGGGAGGAGGGGTCTGCAGGGGGAGGAGGGGAGGTGAAGGGGTGGGGAGGAGGGGAGGTGAAGGGATGGGGAGGAGGGGAGGTGAAGGGATGGGGAGGAGGGGAGGTGAAGGGGTGGGGAGGAGGGAGGTGAAGGGGTGAGGAGGGGAGGTGAAGGGGTGGGGAGGAGGGGAGGTGAAGGGGTGGGGAGGAGGGGAGGTGAAGGGATGGGGAGGAGGGGAGGTGAAGGGATGGGGAGGAGGGGAGGTGAAGGGGTGGGGAGGAGGGGAGGTGAAGGGGTGGGGAGGAGGGGAGGTGAAGGGATGGGGAGGAGGGGAGGTGAAGGGGTGGGGAGGAGGGGAGGTGAAGGGGTGGGGAGGAGGGGAGGTGAAGGGGTGGGGAGGAGGGAGGTGAAGGGGGAGGAGGGGAGGTGAAGGGGTGGGGAGGAGGGGAGGTGAAGGGGTGGGGAGGAGGGGAGGTGAAGGGGTGAGGAGGGGAGGTGAAGGGGTGGGGAGGAGGGGAGGTGAAGGGGTGGGGAGGAGGGGAGGTGAAGGGGTGGGGAGGAGGGGTCTGCAGGGGGAGGAGGGGAGGTGAAGGGGTGGGGAGGAGGGGAGGTGAAGGGGTGGGGATGGGAGGTGAAGGGGTGGGGAGGAGGGGAGGTGAAGGGGTGAGGAGGGGAGGTGAAGGGGTGAGGATGGGAGGTGAAGGGGTGGGGAGGAGGGGAGGTGAAGGGGTGGGGATGGGAGGTGAAGGGGTGGGGAGGAGGGGAGGTGAAGGGGTGAGGAGGGGAGGTGAAGGGGTGAGGATGGGAGGTGAAGGGGTGGGGAGGAGGGGAGGTGAAGGGATGGGGAGGAGGGGAGGTGAAGGGGTGGGGAGGAGGGGAGGTGAAGGGGTGGGGAGGAGGGGAGGTGAAGGGGTGGGGAGGGGAGGTGAAGGGTGAGGAGGGGAGGTGAAGGGGTGAGGAGGGGAGGTGAAGGGGTGGGGAGGAGGACACCTGCCTGTGTCTGCTGCCTGCCTGGTGTACATTAACAGCATAACAGCAATGATCTTCCTTCCTGAGGGAGTCGGGTCCTCTCCTGGGCTGATTCCCAAATGGCATCCTATTGACTTTGACCAGGTAGTGCACTAAGTAGGAAATATAGTGCAATTTGGGACTCAGCCCTAAACTCCCAGGCCTCTCTCTCATCTCCTCTTGCCTGGATGGAGTGGCCCTACTCTGGCCTCGGGGCCCCTGCAGCACTGGGTCTATTTCTGGGAGGTCAGCTGGAGCCGGACCTCCTGTCTCCCCAGTACGGCTCCCCAGCCAGGCCGCTCTGTCTCTGCACTTCAAATGGCACCCTATTCCCTACATAGTGCACTACATTTGACCCGAGCCCTATGGACCCTGGAGCCTTGGTCAAATGTAGTGCACTAAATAGGGAATAGTGTGCCATTTGAGATGCAACTGTCCATCTGTCTGCTGATACCAATATCAAGCAGGCGGCTTTTAGTGCAGAGCAGAGCAGGAAGACAGGAGCCACAGAGGGCTGTTTAGTGAGGAGATGCCAGACATGTTATGTTATCAGGAACACCAGATTAGCTGGTTGGAAGGCGTAATTAGCATCCACAGACAGGGAGAGTACTGTGGAGTAAACTCTCAGAACAACAATAACACAACTACACACAGCTCTAGACACAATTACTTACAGCTCTAGAACACAACTACACACAGCTCTAGAACACAATTACTTACAGCTCTAGAACACAACTACACACAGCTCTAGAACACAATTACTTACAGCTCTAGAACATAACTACACACAGCTCTAGAACACAATTACTTACAGCTCTAGAACATAACTACACACAGCTCTAGAACACAATTACTTACAGCTCTAGAACACAACTACACACAGCTCTAGAACACAATTACTTACAGCTCTAGAACACAACTACACACAGCTCTAGAACACAACTACTTACAGCTCTAGAACACAATTACTTACAGCTCTAGAAAACAACTACACACAGCTCTAGAACACAACTACACACAGCTCTAGAACACAACTACTTACAGCTCTAGAACACAACTACTTACAGCTCTAGAACACAACTACACACAGCTCTAGAACACAGCTACTTACAGCTCTAGAACACAATTACTTACAGCTCTAGAACACAACTACACACAGCTCTAGAACACAACTACACACAGCTCTAGAACACAAACTACTTACAGCTCTAGAACACAACTACTTACAGCTCTAGAACACAACTATTTAAAGCTCTAGAACACAGCTACTTACAGCTTTAGAACACAACTACACACAGCTCTAGAACACAACTACTTACAGCTCTAGAACACAATTACTTACAGCTCTAGAACACAACTATTTACAGCTCTAGAACACAGCTACTTACAGCTTTAGAACACAACTACACACAGCTCTAGAACACAACTACTTACAGCTCTAGAACACAACTACTTACAGCTTTAGAACACAACTACACACAGCTCTAGAACACAATTACTTACAGCTCTAGAACACAACTACTTACAGCTCTAGAACACAGCTACTTACTGCTTTAGAACACAACTACACACAGCTCTAGAACACAATTACTTACAGCTCTAGAACACAACTACACACAGCTCTAGAACACAACTACTTACAGCTCTAGAACACAGCTACTTACAGCTTTAGAACACAACTACACACAGCTCTAGAACACAATTACTTACAGCTCTAGAACACAACTACACACAGCTCTAGAACACAACTACTTACAGCTCTAGAACACAGCTACTTACAGCTTTAGAACACAACTACACACAGCTCTAGAACACAATTACGTACAGCTTTATAACACTACCTTACAGCTCTAGAACATAACTACTTACAGCTCTAGAACACAACTACTTACAGCTCTAGAACACAACTACACACAGCTCTAGAACACAACTACTTACAGCTCTAGAACACAGCTACACACAGCTCTAGAACACAACTACTTACAGCTCTAGAACACAGCTACTTACAGCTCTAGAACACAACTACACACAGCTCTAGAACACAACTACTTACAGCTCTAGAACACAACTACACACAGCTCTAGAACACAACTACTTACAGCTCTAGAACACAATTACTTACAGCTCTAGAACACAACTACACACAGCTCTAGAACACAACTACTTACAGCTCTACAACACAACTACTTACAGCTCTAGAACACAACTGCTTACAGCAGTTCTAGAACACAATTACTTACAGCTTTAGAACACAACTACCCACATATCTACAACACAACTACTTACAGCTCTAGAACACAACTATCCACAGCTCTACAACACAACTACTTACAGCTCTAGAACACAACTACCCACAGCTCTAGGACACAACTACGCACAGCTCTAGAACACAACTACCCACAGCTCTAGAACACAACTACCCAAAGCTCTACAACACAACCACGCACAGCTCTAGAACACAACTACCCACAGCTCTAGAACACAACTACCCAAAGCTCTAGAACAAAACTACTTACAGCTTTAGAACACAACTACCCACAGATCTAGAACACAACTACTTACAGCTTTAGAACACAACTCCTTACAGCTTTAGAACACAACTACTTACAGCTCTAGAACACAATTACTTACAGCTTTATAACACAATACCTTACAGCTCTAGAACATAACTACTTACAGCTCTAGAACACAACTACTTACAGCTTTAGAACACAATACCTTACAGCTTTAGAACACAACTACTTACAGCTCTAGAACACAACTACTTACAGCTTTAGAACAAAACTACTTAGAGCTCTAGAACATAACTACTTACAGCTCTAGAACACAACTACTTACATTTTTAGAACACAACTACTTACAGCTTTAGAACACAACTACTTACAGCTTTAGAACACAACTACTTAGAGCTCTAGAACACAACTACTTACAGCTCTAGAACACAACTACTTACAGCTTTAGAACACAACTACTTACAGCTCTAGAACACAACTACTTACAGCTTTGGAACACAACTACTTACAGCGCTAGAACACAACTACTTACAGCTTTAGAACACAACTACTTACAGCTCTAGAACACAACTACTTACAGCTCTAGAACACAACTACTTACAGCTTTAGAATACAACTACTTACAGCTCTAGAACACAACTACTTACAGCTTTAGAATACAACTACTTACAGCGCTAGAACACAACTACTTACAGCTTTAGAACACAACTACTTACAGCTCTAGAACACAACTACTTACAGCTCTAGAACACAACTACTTACAGCTTTAGAATACAACTACTTAGATCTCTAGATCACAATTACCCACAGCTCTACGAAACAACTACAGCAGGGCCTGAAATTATATTATTTTATAATAATATAATTGCTCAGAGAAAGAGATTTTGTATAACAAATCAAACAAATTTGGGGTCAAAAAGGTAGGGGTCAAAATGAATGACACCCCAAAAATAAAAAATAAAGTAGTCAAAAGTGAAGTATTTGGACCCATATTCATATCACACAATGATTACATCAAGCTAGTGACTCTACACATTTGTTGGATGCATTTGCTGTTTGTTTTGGGTGTGTTTCAGATTAAGAAAAACAAGTTACAAAGGGTCAAAGGTCATACCCCCAAGACATGCTAACCTCTCACCATTACCAATAACAGGGGAGGTTACCTTGACTTTGGGGCATAATCGTTGACGCTCTGTAAAATTTCAATGTGATCCCTGAGGGAATTGAACCCATGACTTCAGCATTTTGAGCCACACATCTCCATGTGGGGCTCGAGTCCATAACATGACTAATGGAATGTTAGTACCACAACAACTCTAATAATTATTGTTGTTCATCAACAATGACAAGCCACCGGGGTCTGACAATCTGGATGGAAAATTGTTGAGGATAATAGCGGACGATATTGCTACTCCTATTTGCCACATCTTCAATTTAAGCCTACTAGAAAGTGTGTGCCCCCAGGCCTGGAGGGAAGCTAAAGTCATTCCGCTACCCAAGAATAGTAAAGCCCCCTTTACTGGCTCAAATAGCCGACCAATCAGCCTGTTACCAACCCTTAGTAAACTTCTGGAAAAAAAATTGTTTGACCAGATACAATGCTATTTCACAGTAAACAAACTGACAACAGACTTTCAGCATGCTTGTAGGGAAGGACATTCAACAAGCACAACGCTTACACAAATGACAGAGAGAAATTGATGATAAAATGATTGTGGGGGCTGTCTTGTCTTGTTAGACTTCAGTGCAGCTTTTGACATTATCGATCATAGTCTGCTGCTGGAAAAACGTATGTGTTATGGCTTTACACCCCCTGCTATATTGTGGATAAAGAGTTACCTGTCAATCAGAACACAGAGGTTGTTCTTTAATGGAAGCCTCTCCATCAAAATCCAGGTAGAATCAGGAATTCCCCAGGGCAGCTGTCTAGGCCCCTAACTTTTTTCAATCTTTACTAATGACATGCCACTGTCTATGTATGCAGATGACTCAACACTATACACGTCAGCTACCACAGCGACTGAAATGAAAGTAACACTTAACAAAGAGCTGCAGTTAGTTTCAGAATGGGCTGGGAATGAAGAAGTTAGTCCTAAATATTTCAAAAACTAAAAGCATTGTATTTGGGACAAATCATTCACTAAACCCTAAACCTCAACTACATCTCGTAATGAATAATGTAGAAATTGAGCAAGTTGAGGAGACTAAACTGCTTGGAGTAACCCTGGATTGTAAACTGCCATGGTCAAAACATATTGATACAACAGTAGCTAGGATGGGGAGAAGTCTGTCCATAATAAAGCGCTGCTCTACCTTCTTAACAGCACTTTCAACAAGGCAGGTTCTACAGGCCGTAGTTTTGTTGCACCTAGACTACTGTACAGTCGTGTGGTCAGGTGCCACGAAGAGGGACTTGGGAAAATTGCAGTTGGCTCAGAACAGGGCAGCACGGCTGGCGCTTAAAAGTACACTGAGAGCTAACATTAATGACATGCATGTCAATCTCTCATGGCTCAAAGTGGAGGAGAGATTGACTTCATCACTACTTGTCTTGGTAAGAAGTGTTGACAAGCTGAAAAGTACACTGAGAGCTAACATTAATGACATGCATGTCAATCTCTCATGGCTCAAAGTGGAGGAGAGATTGACTTCATCACTACTTGTCTTGGTAAGAAGTGTTGACCAAGCTGAACGTACCGAGCTGTCTGTTTGAACTACTGGCACACAGCTCGGACACCCATGCATACCCCACAAAGACATGCCACCAGAGGTCTCTTCACAGTCCCCCAAGTAACTGATGCAAGCAGTAGAATCAGATATAAGAAAACATGGTAAAAATACACACCTTATGGAACAACGGGGACTGTGAAGAGACACACATAAAGGTACAGGCACATGCATATGCACACATTGTGATATTAAACATTTTGTATTATAGATATGTAGTGGTGTAATAATGTTATATGTTTTATCTTTTGTTTTATATGTAATGTAAGTGCTTTAATATGTTTGGACCCCAGGAAGAGTAGCTGCTGCCTTGGCAGGAACTAATGGGGATTCCTAATAAATACAAATACAAATACAAAACACTGGCTGCATTAAAGACCATGTTAACCAGACTAATGGCATCATGTCGTGTGTGAAAGGGAGAGCAGAGGAAAGTCGATGAAAGGCCTATCGATGGCTTAAATAAAACACCATCTTCATATGGCAGCCTGCAGCATCTCTGATACTGTGATGAGTCCACAGAGAGAACCGCTGGTGATTATGATATTATATAAGATTAATATGATTAATATGGTTATTATTATTATTATTATTAATTAATTAATCAATTATTAATTAATTAGCAAATCAAATCTGACAATTTAAAGTGGACATTCCAAACTTAAGAAGCCTTTTTAAACCTTCAACAAACTACAAGTTTTCATTTTCTTGCTGTGCAGAAAATGTCCTGCACAAACAAGGTGATCAATTAAAGATCCTGTAATTCCACGTTTGACAAGGCCCAAGGGAATAGGCCATTTGCTGTGATCTGATAGGGGCGTTAGTTGGCTGACTGTGAACGCTCTGAGAGACTCTGGGTTGAGGTCAGTGCTAAAGTAGTCTACAGTACTACTGCCAAGAGATGAGCTATATGTGTACCTACCGTAGGAGTCTCCTCGAAGCCTACTAATTGACTATGTACACATACACCAGCGTGCGA
>NW_028158849.1:0-26270 GCF_964263955.1 Coregonus lavaretus | reverse complement strand
AAAACAAAACAGGAAATATTATTGACATTACATTACATACATTACATTACTCTCCCTCTTCTCTCTCCCTATTCTCTCTCTCTCTCTCTCTCTCTCTCTCTCTCTCTCCCTCTCTCTCTCTCTCTCTCTCTCTCTCTCTCTCTCTCTCTCTCTCTCTCTCTCTCTCTCTCTCTCGCTCTCTCTCTCTATCTATCTTAGGGCGGCAGGTAGCTTAGTGGTTAAGAGCATTGTGCCAGTAACCGAAAGGTCGCTGGTTCTAATCCCCGAGCCCACTAGGTGAAACATCTGTCGATGTGCCCTTGAGCAAGGCACTTAACCCTAATTGCTCCTGTAAGTCGCTCTGGATAAGAGCGTCTGCTAAATGACCAATTATTTAATTATTATTATTATCTTCTCTCTCTCTCCCTCTTCTCTCTCCCTATTCTCTCTCTCTCTCTCCCTCTTCTCTCTCCCTATTCTCTCTCTCTCTCTCTCTCTCTCTCTCTCTCTCTCTCTCTCTCTCTCTCTCTCTCTCTCTCTCTCTCTCTCTCTCTCTCTCTCTCTCTCTCTCTCTCTCTCTCTCCCTCTCTCTCTCCTCTCTCTCTTTCCCTCTCTCTCTTCCCCTCCTCCCCTGTCTCTCCTTGCCTCTTCGTTTCTCTCTCCTAGGTGTTGATAACTATGATATGATTAGATCAGTGTTGCTGGCGGCAGAGGGCAGCTTCTGTGAGGTGATTGATTGATGTTGTTTTTGGCACACTACTGCGAAGTTGTTGGCATTTTGCATGATATACACGTATGCAATAAAAAAAAGACACACATGAACATGCACATACACACGCATGCACACACTCTCAAACATAGCCAAACACACACAGAAATCATGATTTCAGTCTTATCAGGCCAAACACAGGGGTTTCCTTCTCTTCTATGCAAGGGGCTTGTTACTTCATGCAGCTTCTTAGTTCATGACCAAAACAGGGATGAAGTGCCTGCTGCTGCCATATTGGAATAACCTGTGTGGTGTGTGCGCTAATCCTGTTGAAACATCTGGCGGCTGCCCCCTGCAACCGGTGTCTCATACACATACACATACACACACACACACACACACACACACACACACACACACACACACACACACACACACACACACACACACACACACACACACACACACACACACACACACAGCTGTTACATCCTCAGTCATCCTTGGGTAATTAGTTTCTTGGACAGCAGAAGAGCGATAGATAGCCATCTGGTGCTAATCGTGTTTTACACTTTACAGAACATTCCGTTTCTAGTAGCTTCTCTAGGTTTCTAGTAGCTTCTCTAGGTTTCTAGTAGCTTCTCTAGGTTTCTAGTACCTTCTATTGGTTTCTAGTAGCTTCTATAGGTTTCTAGTACCTTCTATAGGTTTCTAGTAGCTTCTATAGGTTTCTAGTACCTTCTATAGGTTTCTAGTAGCTTCTATAGGTTTCTAGTACCTTCTATAGGTTTCTAGTACCTTCTATAGGTTTCTAGTACCTTCTATAGGTTTCTAGTAGCTTCTATAGGTTTCTAGTACCTTCTCTAGGTTTCTAGTACATTCTATAGGTTTCTAGTAGCTTCTATAGGTTTCTAGTAGCTACTCCCTCTTCTCTCTCATTTCAAATGTACTCTAGGTTTACTTGGAAGCCAATAAGACATACAACTCTTGAGTAGTTGCTATAGTATCTGAGTACATTGTACCATGGGTTCACTTTGAAACTATTTTTCAACTGCTAAGAATAACACCTATACAATTATTTAATGTGTGGGTGATTGAATCCTGTGCTAAAGGTGTTCAATAAGTAATTAGCTAACAAAGTATGTTAATTTATTAGATTGGATTTATAGAGAGTGACACATAATAGACGCTAAAGGCTAACGGGCTCATTAACTGCTGGAAATGACCTGTTAACTGCCTGACGATTTACACACACTCTGAGGATAGGAACGGCCATATAGTAGAGTAGAACTGCATCCAGCTAATGCGGTCCTTGGGCTGGATGCACTGTGCCGCTTTCACAGAGAACTGGCTGCCCATCATGTATCCTGCCGACTACACTCCCTTCTAGACTCACGGTTACACACACACACACACACACACACACACACACACACACACACACACAGTCATGGATTGACCTCACAAACATAAACACACATCTGAAAACAGTCAGCGTTTTTTTTTACCAAGTCGGACTGAATGCCTCAACAATCTGCCCTCTCTCTCTCTCTCTCTCTCTCTCTCTCTCTCTCAACGTGGATGATTTCAACCCAGCCACGTTTCAGATCTTTCTTGTGAAACCCTCCACTTGTTGCTCAGTTGTAGATAGAAATGTGATGTACAGAACGGCTTGGATTGTTTGTTTCTGGAATGTTTTTGATCTTTTTTTTTACGTTACATTTCTATAATTTTTTCAACGTTGTGAATCTTTCACCCTCCTGAATGAACCCCGGCTGTAGAAATGTATATTCATGCATCATAATACATATTATAAAGAGGCAATATTACTTCTCATGTTATTGTTCTCCCTGATGTATTTTAAATGGACGGATGTCTTTTTAGAGTAAACCTGTTTTTTTTGTTTGGAAGCTGATCATTTGACTTCAGATGGGGTGGCCCTAGTAACCGAAAGGTCGCTGGTTCTAATCCCCCGAGCCGACTAGGTGAAATATCTGCCGACGTGCCCTTGAGCAAGGCACTTAACCCCAATTGCTCCTGTAAGTCGCTCTGGATAAGAGCGTCTGCTAAAATGACTAATATGTAATATATAATATGTAATATATATTTAAGGGTGTGTGTAATCTCAGCATGGCTGTGTTCTCCTGCAGTAGATTTCTCAGAGGTTTAAGAGGAAAGGTCAGACTATTTCCCTGTCTCTCTGTCTGTCTCCATCACACACACACATATATGCCGTAGCATGGCATCAGGTGGGGGGTGGCTTATTGCTATTTCCCCCAGCTTTCTTTCTTTCTTTCTCCTTCTCTCTCTCTCTGTTACGTTCTTTATGACGGATATCATCATCGCTCGCTCTATCATTCTGCACAGTCAGCAGAGGAGTAGGACTCTCTCTCCTCTTTCTCTCTTTCTCTCTCATCTCTCATCTCTCTGTCTTTCTCTCTCTCGCTCCCCTCTCTCGCTCCCCTCTCTCTCTCTCTCTCTCTCTCTCTCTCTCTCCCCCTCTCTCTCTCTCTCTCTCTCTCTCTCTCTCTCTCTCTCTCTCTCTCTCTCTCTCTCTCTCTCAAATTCAAGCTGCTTTATTGGCATGAAAAACATTGCGTCAATATTGCCAAAGCAACAATGAATACAATAAACATTGTAATAAAATAATGAAGAATAATAATATAAAATGGTAGTAAATAATAATACAAAAATATAAAAATACAAATATAAACAATAAAATGGTAACAGTCAATAGTAGAAATATAATAAATATAAAAAGCTAAACATGGAAAATGAAACTATAACTAACTTATACAGTGCATTCGGAAAGTATTCAGACCCCTTCCCTTTTTCCCCATTTTGTTATGTTACAGCCTTATTCTAAAATGGATTAAATAACAATCTACACACAATACCCCATTATGACAAAGCAAAAACAGGTTTTAAGAAATGTTTGCAAAAAAAACAATTAAAAAAACAGAACTTATTTTCATAAGTATTCAGACCCTTTCCTACAAGACTCGAAATTGAGCTCAGGTGCATCCTGTTGTCACGGTTTCGGCCGAGGCGGCCCCTCCTCCTTGTTCGGGCAGGTTTCGGCGGTCGTCGTCTCCGGAGTACTAGCTGCCACCGTTCTATGTTTCTTGTTTGATTGGTTTTGTCTGTTTGTCACACCTGTTTTGTGTTATGTCTCATTAAGCACCCTATTTAGTTCCTTGTTGTTAGTTAGGTGTTGTGTGTAATTGTTTTCTTGCCGGGTTGCTGCGCTACCTATTTTGGTGCGCTATTTAGTAGTTTGCCTCCTTGTTGTTTTAGGAGAGATTTACGCACATGTTTAGTGCGCCCGTTTGGTTACGCCTGTGCTCGCTTTTCTCGCCTCCGGGCTGTTCTTGGATTATTTTGTGTTGATCTACTAAAGACTTTGTTTGGACTTAACTTCTGCGTCCTGCGCCTGATTCCACACCACACCTACCTACAGCAACTCTTGACAGAATTACACACCACATATGGAATCAGCAGGAGCACCCACCGACGTCATGGAGGAGCGTTTTCGTGGTCAAGAGGATCGAATCAACCAGATCGGGCACGCCTTGGACCGCGTCATGAACACCCTCCATCGATGGGAGACAAGCGGGGTACCCACACCCCCACCTATCGCACCATCGGACAGCCCGCCCGTCCAACTACCGGAACCCAGTGGGATTCGGCTCTCGCTCCCGAGGGCGTACGACGGCACCGCTGCCGGGTGTCAGGGTTTCCTATTACAAGTGGAGCTCTACCTTGCCACCATACACCCGGCGCCCTCGGGATACGAGAGCGTTTCCGCCCTCATCTCCTGTCTCACCGGCAAGGCGTTGGAGTGGGCCAACGCCGAATGGAGGGGAATAGACGCCGCCACAGTCACCTATGCGGAGTTCTCCCGCCGCTTCCGTGCTGTCTTCGACCATCCACCAGAGGGGAAGGCGGCGGGGGAGCGTCTATTCCACCTCCGACAGGGGATGAGGAGCGCTCAAGAGTTTGCGCTGGAGTTCCGGACTCTGGCGGCAGATGCAGGGTGGAATGAGAGGGCCCTCATAGACCACTTTAGATGAAGCCTTCGGGAGGACGTCCGCAGAGAGTTAGCGTGCAGGGATACTACACTAACATTTGACCAGTTGGTGGACATGGCCATTCGGCTGGACACCCTGCTCGCGACCCGCGGACGTCCCAGGTGGGGGCCTCCCATTCCACCCTCCAGCGCCTCCGAGCCGAGCCCGATGGAGCTTGGAGGTGCTGGCGCTAGAGGGAGGAGAGGAAGGAGCCCGAGGGGGGCAGTCTCCTGCACCAACTGTGGCCGCGGAGGGCACACCGCGGCTAGGTGCTGGGGAGGGTCCCCTGGTGAGGGAGATGGCAGGTCACACATTGGGGAGTCCTCCCAGGTGAGTAGGCGCCCTACTTACCCAGAGCTTTCTGTCGTACACATTACATTACCTGTTTGTTTCCCACAGGTTGCACCTCGTTCCCAGCATAAGGCGCTAGTCGATTCAGGCGCAGCTGGGAATTTTGTAGATCGTAAATTCTGTGTTAAGTTAGGGATTCCCCTCCTTCCAGTCGATAAGCCCTTCCCTGTACATGCCTTAGATAGTCGTCCGTTAGGATCTGGGTTGATTGGGGAGGTCACAGCGCCACTTAGGATGATGACGCAGGGGGGTCATGAGGAGACGATTCAACTCTATCTGATCGACTCTCCTGCGTATCCGGTGGTACTGGGGCTTCCCTGGTTGATTACCCATGATCCTACGATTTTGTGGCGAGAGAAGGCTCTTAAAGGGTGGTCTGCTCAGTGTGAGGGGCTATGTCTGGGTGTTTCCGTAGGGGCGACCTCGGTGGAGAGCCCGAACCAGATGCCAGCACTGCACATTCCGCCTGAGTATGAGGATTTGGCACTCGTGTTTAGTAAGACCAGAGCGGCACGGTTGCCGCCTCATAGACAGGGGGATTGTGCGATAGACCTCCAGATAGGAGCTGCGCTCCCGCGGAGCCATGTGTATCCTTTGTCACAGGAGGAGAAAAGGGCAATGGAGACTTACATTGCCGAGTCTCTGAGACAGGGATACATACGGCCTTCCACTTCTCCCGCGTCCTCAAGCTTCTTTTTTGTGAAGAAAAAGGATGGAGGTTTGCGTCCGTGTATTGATTACCGCGGTCTCAATCAGGTGACTGTGAAATATAGTTATCCACTCCCGCTGATTGCGACCATGACGGAGTCATTACACGGGGCACGGTTCTTCACAAAATTGGACCTCAGGAGCGCATATAACTTGGTGCGCATTAGGGAGGGCGATGAGTGGAAGACAGCATTTAGTACTACCTCCGGCCATTACGAGTATCTCGTCATGCCATATGGGTTAATGAATGCTCCATCAGTCTTCCAATCGTTTGTAGATGAGATTTTCCGGGACATGCAGGCGCAGGGAGTAGTGGTGTACATAGATGATATTCTTGTGTACAGTTCTACTCGGGCCGAGCATGTAGCCCTGGTGCGCAGGGTATTGAGGAGACTGTTGGAGCATGACCTGTATGTCAAAGCCGAGAAATGTCTGTTCTTTCAGGAGTCAGTTTCCTTTTTGGGTTACCAGTTGTCTGCGTCAGGGGTGAGAATGGAGGTGGACCGAGTGTCTGCCGTGCGTAATTGGCAAACCCCAACTACAGTTAAAGAGGTGCAGCGGTTCTTGGGTTTTGCGAATTACTACCGGAGGTTTATCCGGGGTTTTGGACAGGTGGCAGCTCCCATAACGTCTCTTCTGAAGGGGGGTCCGGTGCGCTTGCAGTGGTCGGCTGAGGCGGACAGGGCCTTTGGGAGACTGAAGGACCTGTTTACCTCGGCTCCGGTGCTGGCGCACCCGGATCCCGCTTTACCCTTCCAAGTAGAGGTGGACGCGTCTGAGGCCGGTATCGGGGCAGTTCTTTCACAACGGTCCGGCACACCACCTAAGCTCCGCCCCTGTGCTTTTTATTCTAAGAAGCTCAGTCCGGCGGAGCGGAATTATGACGTAGGGGACAGGGAGCTGTTAGCCGTAGTACAGGCCCTAAAGGTGCGGAGGCATTGGCTTGAGGGGGCTCAACACCCTTTCCTCATTCTGACCGACCACCGTAACCTGGAATACATTCGGGCAGCTAGGAGACTGAATCCTCGCCAGGCTCGATGGACTATGTTTCTCGTCTGGTTTGTGTTCAAGATCACTTACATCCCTGGGTCCCAGAACGGGAAGGCAGATGCCCTGTCCCGGCGGTATGACACGGAGGAGAGGTGCGTGGAGCCCATTCCCATACTACCGGAGTCTTGTCTGGTGGCACCGGTGGTGTGGGAAGTCGATGCGGAGATCGAGCGGGCATTACGCACCGACCCTAGCCCTCCACAGTGTCCGGTGGGTCGGACATACGTCCCGCTCGAGGTCCGGGATCGGCTGATTTATTGGGCTCACACGTCACCCTCCTCTGGACATCCAGGTATTGGCCGGACAGTGCACTGCCTTAGTACGAAGTACTGGTGGCCAACGTTAGCCAGGGATGTGAGGGTTTATGTCTCCTCCTGCTCAGTGTGTGCCCAGTGTAAGGCGCCCAGACACTTGCCCAGGGGTAAATTACAACCCCTGCCCGTTCCACAGCGACCCTGGTCTCACCTCTCGGTGGATTTTGTTACCGACCTTCCCTCCTCACAAGGGAATACCACCATCCTGGTCGTTGTGGATCGGTTCTCGAAGGCCTGTCGTCTCCTTCCCATGCCGGGTCTTCCTACTGCCCTACAGACCGCTGAGGCTCTATTTACTCACGTCTTCCGGCATTACGGGGTACCCGAGGATATAGTGTCCGATCGAGGCCCCCAGTTTACCTCCAGAGTCTGGAGAGCCTTTATGGAACGGTTGGGGGTCTCGGTGAGCCTTACCTCGGGTTACCACCCGGAGAGTAATGGGCAGGTCGAACGAGTCAACCAGGATGTGGGTAGGTTTCTGAGGTCATATTGTCAGGGCCGGCCGGAGGAGTGGGCGAGATATGTGCCCTGGGCCGAGATGGCACAGAACTCTCTCCGCCACTCCTCCACTAGACTAACCCCTTTCCAGTGTGTGTTAGGGTACCAGCCGGTTCTGGCACCTTGGCATGAGAGCCAGATCGAGGCCCCTGCTGTGGATGAGTGGGTGCGGCGCTCGGAGGAGACGTGGAACGCTGCACACGTCCATCTGCAGCGAGCCATCCGTCGACAGAAGACGAGCGCCGACCTACACCGCAGTGAGGGGCCAGTGTACGCACCTGGAGATCGAGTCTGGCTCTCAACCAGAAACCTGCCCCTCCGCCTGCCCTGCCGGAAGCTGGGTCGGCGGTTTGTGGGGCCTTTTAAAGTCCTGAGGAGATTGAACGAGGTGTGTTACAGGTTACAACTGCCCATTGATTACAAGAATATTAACCCCTCGTTCCATGTGTCTCTCCTCAGGCCGGTGGTAGCTGGTCCACTCCAGGACTTTGAGATTGAGGAGACTCCTCCGCCCCCGTTGGACATCGAGGGGGCTCCGGCGTACACTGTTCGGACCATCCTGGATTCGAGACGCCGGATGGGGGGTCTCCAATATCTCGTGGAGTGGGAGGGGTACGGTCCGGAGGAGCGGTGCTGGGTGCCGAGGAGGGACATTCTGGATCCGTCCCTGCTGACCGAATTCCATCGTGGTCATCCTACGCGCCCTGCTCCGCGTCCTCCTGGTCGTCCCCGAGGCCGGGGGCGGCGCACGGCTGGAGCCGCACGTCAAGGGGGGGGTACTGTCACGGTTTCGGCCGAGGCGGCCCCTTCTCCTTGTTCGGGCAGGTTTCGGCGGTCGTCGTCTCCGGAGTACTAGCTGCCACCGTTCTATGTTTCTTGTTTGATTGGTTTTGTCTGTTTGTCACACCTGTTTTGTGTTATGTCTCATTAAGCACCCTATTTAGTTCCTTGTTGTTAGTTAGGTGTTGTGTGTAATTGTTTTCTTGCCGGGTTGCTGCGCTACCTATTTTGGTGCGCTATTTAGTAGTTTGCCTCCTTGTTGTTTTAGGAGAGATTTACGCACATGTTTAGTGCGCCCGTTTGGTTACGCCTGTGCTCGCTTTTCTCGCCTCCGGGCTGTTCTTGGATTATTTTGTGTTGATCTACTAAAGACTTTGTTTGGACTTAACTTCTGCGTCCTGCGCCTGATTCCACACCACACCTACCTACAGCAACTCTTGACACCTGTTTCCATTGATCATCCTTAAAATATTTCTAGAACTTGATTGGAGTCCACCTGTGGTAAATTCAATTGATTGGACATGATTTGGAAAGGCACACACCTGTCTATATAAGTTTCCACAGTTGACAGTGCATGTAAAAGCAAAACCAAGCCATGAGGTCGAAGGAATTGTCCATAGAGCTCCGAGACAGGATTGTGTTAAGGCACAGATCTGGGGAAGGGTACCAAACAATTTCTGCAAGTTTGAAGGAACCTCAAGAACACAGTGGCCTCCATCATTCTTAAATGGAAGAAGTTTGGAACCATCAAGACACTTCCTAGAGATGGCCACCTGGCCAAACTGAGCAATTGTGGTAGAAGGGCCATGGTCAGGGAGGTGACCAAGAACCCGATGTTCACTCTGACAGAGCTTCAGAGTTCCTCTGTGGAGATGGGGGAACCTCTCAGAAGGACAACCATCTCTGCGGTACTCCACCAATCAGGCCTTTATGGGAGAGTGGCCAGACGGAAGCCACTCCTCAGTAAAAGGCACATGACAGCCCGCTTGGAGATTGCCAAAAGGCACCTACAGGACTCTCAGATCATGAGAAACAAGATTCTCTGGTCTGATGAAACCAATATTTAACTCTTAGGCCTGAATGCCAAGAGTCACGTTTGGAAGAAACCTGGCACCATCCCTATGGTGAAGCATGGAGGTGGCAGCATCATGCTGTGGGGATGTTTTTCAGTGGCAGGGACTGGGAGACTAGTCAGGATCGAGGGAAAGATGAACAGAGCAAAGTACAGAGAGATCCTTGATGAAAACCTGGAAAATGAAATTGGAGTTCAAGAGGAGATTGAAACAATGGAAAATGAAGCATCTGTTTTCAAAGTACCAAGGAGTAAGAGGAAGAATTTAAGGGGTGATGAAGGTTCTAATTCTAAGAGGAAGGTAGAGATTGATAAATCAGTTGAGGATAAAGGGGTTGTAGAGATGGTGGAGTTTTCTTCTGGGGAGGATAGCGAGAGTGAGTCATCTGACGCATCACAACAAAATAGCGAGAGGAATGGGGTGGAAGGGAGGTATGGGATTGAGAAGGTACATCAAAAGGGAATAAATAAATGCAGGATTATAATGTAATGCAGGATTATAACTGAATTTTTCCCAGAAAGTTAATTGTCACGAGAGTAACAAGTAATTTAAATTCTGAAGAAAATGAAAGAGTTCAGTCGCAGCCTTAAGTCTGTAAAGAGATGTGTTTTCTGTCTTTTCCTCTGTCTTTTTTTTTTCAGCCATGAGCTGGAAGATTTCCTCTTTAAATGTAAGTGGGGCGAGAGACGGTAAAGAATGAGTGTAGGGGGGGGGGGGGGTTATCAAAAGGGTTTTTGCCTTTGTCATATGAGGTTGAAGAGGTACAGTAGTTGAGGGGAGGTTATTAAAAGTTAGAGTGAGGTATGAAAGCATCACTATGTGTTTGATAAATGTATATGCCCCAGTGGTGGCAGTTGAGAGGGTATGTTTTTTACAGACATCAAATACCATTGAGAAATGTAACACTGAGGATTATTTATTTATTGCTGGGGATTTTAACTGCACAGTCAGTGATTTAGATAGAAACCACAAAGAACCTCATATAGCCTCGAGGACTTTTTTTAAATGCCTTATTGAAACACATGAACTGTGTGATATTTGGCAGAGCCAAAATGGAGGCACGAGACAGTACACATGGGCCCATGTGAGAGAGAACACCATCTCTCTGGCCAGGTTAGATAGGTTTTATTGTTTTGAGCATCAATCTCATGTCTGTAAATCAAGTGTGATAATCCCAATGGGATTTTCTGATCATTGTTTAATAACAGAGGTGGTGTTCATTAACACTGTAAAACCCAAAAGCGCATACTGGCATTTTAATATAACTTTATTGAGTGATGCTCACTTCAGGAAATGTTTTAGTTTTTTCTGGGTGAGGTAGAGGTCTCAAAAGGCCAGTTTTGTATCCCTTCAGCAGTGGTGAGATATAGGGAATATCCAGATTCAACAATTCTGTAATCAATACACGATGAATGTCACCAGAGACATCACCAGATCAATGAACGCCCTAGAGTCTGAAATAGTGGAACTCCTGATGTTGGTTGAGACCACAGGTGATCGAGGCCATACTCAGGCCCTCAAGAGAAAAAAAGCCACATTGGCAGACCTGCTGGTTATCAGAGCACAGGGGGCATTGGTGAGAAGTAAGATTCTGAATCTCTGAAATGGATGCCTCATCCAAATGTTTATTCGGTTTAGAGAAAAGAATGGGCAAAGAATAATTATTCATTGCCTCAAATCAGCTGTTGGACAAGAGGTCACTATCCCTAATGAAATTAGAAAGAGGGCAGTAGAGTTCTATGCTGAGCTCTACAAGTGTGAGTACAAAGAGGATAAAACAGTGACACAGCAGTTCCTTGATGGGCTCCCACAGGTGGCTGCAGAAGCTCAGGTTGAGCTAGAGCAACCATTGTCTTTGCAGGAGCTATACACTGCATTAAAAGGCATGGAAAATGGAAGGGCACCAGGCATTGATGGGCTTCCCGTTGACTTTTTAAAGTATTTTTGGGCTATGTTGGGAGAGGATTGGCTAGCAGTAGTTAACGATAGTTTAACCGGAGGGTTACTACCGATAAGCTGCAGAAGGGCTGTCCTCTCCCTAGTGCCAAAAAAGGGTGACCCAAGGGAGGTGAAGAACTGGAGGCCGGTGGCTTTATTGTGCACTGATTCTAAGATCCTGTCCAAGGCTTTGTCCAACAAGCCGAGAGAGGTGATGGGGCAAATCATACGGACCAGTCCTACTGTGTTCCCGGCAGGCAGATGGGGGATAACATTTCTCTGATTCTGGATTTTTTGGACTTCTCTAGGGCTATTGGGTTGGATACTGGTCTAATTTCAATTGATCAGGAAAAGGCATTTGACCGAGTTGAACATCAATATTTATGGCACACTTTTGAGGCGTTTGGTTTCAGCTCTGGTTTTATTGCCATGATCAGGGTGATATATAGTGACATTGAAAGTGTACTCATTGTTAACGGTGGCTTGAGTGCTCCTTTTAAAGTGTGTAGAGGTATCGGGAATGTTATATGCCATCACTATAGAGCCACTACTAAATAGCATTAGAAGTCGCATTGAAGGTGTGTATCTTTCAGAGGATATTCCTCCTATTCGTCTCTCAGCCTATGCTGATGATGTAGTTATTTTAGTGAAAAATCAAGCAGAGGTGGATAGTTTGAGTCACATGGTTCATAGGTTTAGGGGAATTTCCTCTGCAAAGGTAAATTGGAAAAAAGTAGTGCTTTACAGATTGGAAAATGGCCTGGAGGGATCATGGCTTTGCCAGGGCTGCTGGAATGGTGTAAGTATCTTGGCGTGTATCTATGGGATGAGGGGACAATGGAAAGAGGAGCTTGAAATGGTGGAAGGGAGGATGAGGAGATGGCGTTGGTTGTTATCTCATTTTACATTTTTGTCATTTAGCAGACGCTCTTATCCAGAGCGACTTACAGTTAGTGAGTGCATACATTTTCATACTGGCCCCCCGTGGGAATCGAACCCACAACCCTGGCGTTGCAAACGCCATGCTCTACCAACTGAGCTACACGGGACTGTATGTCATATAGGGGGCGCACTATTATGGTTAACAATGTGGTTGCCTCTGCACTTGTGACGAGGTGTGAATGAAGGAGTCAGGCACAGGAGGTAAAACACCGAAGTCCAGAGTTTATTCTGTTTATATAAATCAAACGCACCCAGCGTCAAACGAAACTATTACAAGGGAAAACATCCACCTTGGCATAAACACAGTGAATAGTAGCTCAACCGAGCTACATGCTCTCACAACAAACAATCACTCACAAAGACAAGGGGAACAGAGGGAACACTTACACACATACTAATTACGGGAATGAGCACCAGGTGTGTGTGATTGACAAGACATGACAAGTGGAGTGATGAGAATGGGATCGGCAGTAGCTAGTACTCCGGGGACGACGAACGCCGAAGCCTGCCCGAACCCCTAGGGGGTGGGGGGCAGCCTCGGCGGATGTCGTGACAGCACTGTGACATCGGTTGTCATGTTTAGAGCCACCATCTGGCCTTCTAGCTAAGATACAGGTGATTATTGTAGATTTATTTTGGGATAAATGTCATTGGGTTCCAAAAAGTGTTTTCTATTTGTCAAAAGAGGATGGGGGACAAAGTCTTGTACATCTTGCTAGTAGGGCTGCTGCTTTCCGGTTTCAGTTTATTCAAAGGTTGCTTTATGGACCAGAAAATGTGGTTTGGAGAGGGGTGGCAGGTCTTGTATTACAGCAGGTCGGGGGATTAGGTTTAAAGAAGGCTTTATTTTTGGTTGACAGTAGGCAGATTTCTAGGGAGGGAGTACCTCCGTTTTACAGAGGCCTTCTTAGGGTTTGGAGCATAATGAAGGTGTCCAGACGCACTCCAGCGGAGTCAGTGTATTTGCTGCTGGAGGAACCTCTGGTGTATGGAACAACACTGTAGCTGTTCCACATTTCTCCAAGATTCTGGTGAAGGGCAAAATCATCACCCTAAAACAGTTAATGGCCATGGCTGCGCCCACCTTAATGGATGGAGGACGTGTGGCTGAACATTTGGGGGGTGAGGTCGGAAAGGATTGTCGGACAACTGCTGGGAAGCTGCATGAAGGCTCTGTCAGCAGAAGAGTGGTTTATGCTGAATAGTCACAAGAAGAAGGTACAAGATGAAAACGTCTCATTTCCAAGACTAGGGATTACACCCAATATCCCAGAGTCAGAAAGAAAGGTGTTATTACTGGATTTGAGAGGGTTGGAAGAGGTGAAAGACAGGGCATTGGTGACAAGGTAAAGCCAGCATGGAGAGCACTGTACAAGCCACTGTTACAAAAGGGCACTGGTGACATACAATGGAGGGCTTTGCATGGCATCATTGCAGTTAATGCTTTTGTATCTGTTATTAACTTAGATGTTGGAGATGGATGTCCTTTTTGTAACATAAGAGAAACCATTTTTCACTGTTTTATGGAGTGTGAGAGGATAAAGCCTCTCTTTGAAATACTGGAGTCTTTGTTTACAGCTGTAGGGGAGATTTTCAATAACACTGTTTTTATTTTGGGGTTTCAATATAGTAACAACAGAAAATAAAATGTCAACTGTTACATTTTATTTTGGGACAAGCTAAGATGTCCATTTTTCTGAGTAGGAAAATAGACACGGGATATGGGCAGGATGTAAGACGTGTTTTTAAAGGATTAGTCAAAGCGAGAATAAAAGTGGATTTTGAGTTCTTCTCGGCTGTAAAAGATCTCCCATTGTTTGAGGAGAAGTGGGCCTACGAAGGAGCGGTTTGTTTTGTGGAGGAGGGGAAACTATTTTTTGTTGATGAAATGAGTTGCATGTATATATATATGATTTTTTTATTTAATTTAATGTATTTTAATTTATTCGTAATTTTTATTTAGGAATGGTAAATGTGTTGTTTAATCTCTGAAAAGGCACAGTGTGCCATTATTTGTGTTAGTAATTAAGTATTAAATAAAGGTTGTATAAAACTAAAAAAATTACTCTATATTTCTCTCCCTCTCTCACTCTATTTCTCTCTCTTTCCCCCTCTCTCTCTCTCCCTCTCTCCCTCCCTCTCTCTCTCCCCTCTCTCTCCCCTCTCTCTCCCCTCTCTCTCCCTCTCTCGCTCTATTTCTCTCTCTTTCCCCCTCTCTCTCTCTCGCTCCTCTCTCTCCCTCTCTCTTTCCCTCTCTCCCCTCTCTCTCCCCTCTCTCTCTTTCAATTTAATTCAATTCAATTTGCTTTATAGGCATGACGTACAACAATGTACATATTGCCAAAGCGTACTTTGGAGATTTACAATATTAACATAATTAAAATAATAATAATCAATATTGTCAACAGGACAACAGTAACAACAATCATCTTTAACCATCCATTGAACAATAACAATGGCATAGAGGACATGTGCAGGTTGGTTGGTCTGTCAGACACTGTCCTTCATCTTATGGCAGGCAGCAATGTAGTGCGCTGCCAACCCACAGCTCTCTGCGTCCTCCCCCAACAGGACGGGTAGCCTGAGTCCTCCCCCAACAGGACGGGTAGCCTATCCTCATCAGAGAGGTCTTTGAAACCTTGAATAAGGGTTTCAAATTTGGGGAAATTACATTTATATATTTTTGACTTTTTTGACATTTTGTCAGGAAATGTAGCTATGTCTCGGGTTCTGCTGTGGTGCAGTGGTTGGACAGCCTTTCCTCTACAGGAAGCCATGTTTTTTGTTGTTGTCTTTCTCTCTCCTCTCTCTCTTTTTCTCTCTCTCTCTTTATTGTTCTATTTCCTCCCTCTCTCTCAGTTGAAAGCTGTGTAATATAGACATACAGTGTGTGCTTGTTGACCAGACTCTTTGCCAGTATTGTCAATCAATCACATTCATTTATAGAGCCCTTTTTAACAACAGTAGTTGCCACAAAGTGCTTATACAGAAATCAAGCCTCTCTATTGTCTCGCTACCGTAGTGATAGTGACATATATCAGAACGGGACGTTGGCTGAATATGTCACGTCCGAGACCATACACACTTATTACACATTCCACACCACCATGTTCCTCAACATTGTTTCTCAACCTTTCATTAAACCAGGAATCAGCAAGGTAGGGCCCATGTTCCTTCCTCACGTTATTAATTAGCACTTGAGATGTGACTATATCAGTGTGAACTATGACAGCTCTGCAGCCATGTTAATTCAGATTTAGACAATGGTCTACGTGTGGGTCTTTTTGTATTACTCCTGGTGGATCTCATGATAGGGCACTGTTGACAACCAACCCACAGCAGAAGGAGAGAGGGTGAGACCAGGGCTGTTTCCTCTCCGCTGTATTAAAACTGTGTCTCTGTGTGTGTATGTGTCCTCACAGCTTCATTAAAACTATACTTGGGGAATGAAGATGTCCTCCCACTCACACACCAAGCTGGCTATGAATGGAAACATACTGTTGATAACCCATCTCTACTCAAAACCAAGACTGTTGCATAGCAATGATAGAGTATTTGAATAATCAAATGTGAGTGTTTGAATATCAATAAGGTTTAAGGTTGATCAGGTTGATGAATCAGCATATTTAAGCATTTACATTTACATTTTAGTCATTTAGCAGACGCTCTTATACAGAGCGACTTACAGTAGTGAGTGCATACATTTTCATTTGTAAACGATCAAAACAAGCTGTCAGCTTGATTTGAGATTGATCCCCATAATGTACTTGAGGTCAATTGATATTGTATTCAGAGTTTAAATCAGGCAGAACTAACGTGTTGGTTGACAGCGAGACCAGAGTCCGTCTAAGGGTCTGTATTCTACTGTATAATATGTATGTTTGGTATTCAGAGAGCAGAGGAGATGACTTGCGCTTTAGTGTTAACACAAGGCCCAGAGGTGACTGTCTCTCTGCTAGGAACTGAGACACATGATTGGCTTCAGTACACTGATGAGATGATGCATTCTGCTTTCACTTCATTTTCCTGACTGATAAATGGCTTCATTCATACACTACATGACCAAAGGTATGCGGACACCTGCTTGTCGAACATCTCATTCCAAAATCATGGGAAGTAATATGGAGTTGGTCCTCCCTTTGCTGCTATAACAGCCTCCACTCTTCTGGGAAGGCTTTCCACTAGATAATGGAACATTGCTGCGGGGACTTGCTTCCATTCAGCGACAAGAGCATTAGTGAGGTCGGGCACTGATGTTGGGTGATTAGGCCTGGCTCGCAGTTGGCGTTCCATCCCAAAGGTGTTCGATGGGGTTGAGGTCAGGGCTCTGTGCAGGCCAGTCAAGTTCTTCCACACCGATCTCAGCAAACCATTTCTGTATGGACCTCGCTTTGTGCATGGGGGCATTGTCATGCTGAAACAGGAAAGGGCCTTCCCCAAACTTTTGCCACAAAGTTGGAAGCACAGAATCATCATTGGTACAAAGGGGCCTTGCTCGAACCATGAAAACAGCCCCAGACCATTATTCCTCCTCCACCAAACTTTACAGTTGGCACTATGCATTCAGGCAGGAAGCGTTCTACTGGCATCTGCCAACCCAGATTCCTCCGTCGGACTGCCAGATTGTGAAGCGTGAATCATCACTCTAGAGAACACCTTTCCACTGCTCCAGAGTCCAATGGCGGTGAGCTTTACACCACTCCAGCCGACGCTTGGCATTGTGCATGGAGATCTTAGGCTTGTGTGCGGCTGCTAGGCCATGGAAACCCATTTCTTGAAGCTCTTGATGAACGGTTCTTGTGCTGACGTTGCTTCCAGAGGCAGTTTGGAACTTAGTAGTGAGTGTTGCAACCGAGGACAGACACATTTTACGTGCTTCAGCACTCGGTGGTCCCATTCTGTGAGCTTGGGTGGCCTACTACTTCGCGGCTGAGCCGTTGTTGGTCCTAGATGTTTCCACTTCACAATAACTGCACTTACAGTTGACCGGGGCAGCTCTAGCAGGGCAGAAATTTGACGAACTGACTTGTTGGAAAGGTGGCAACCTATGACGGTGCCACGTTGAAAGTCACTGAGCTCTTCAGTAAGGCCATTCTACTGCCAATGCTTGTCTATGGAGATTGCATGGCTGTGTGCTCGATTTTGTACACCTGTCAGCAATGGGTGTGGCTGAAATAGCCGAATCCACACATTTTTGGAATTTTGGGTATTTTATCCCCACAGTGAAGCATGGTGGTGGCAGCATTATGCTGTGGGGATGTTTTTCATCGGCAGGGACTGGGAAACTGGTCAGAATTGAAGGAATGATGGATGGCGCTAAATACAGGGACATTCTTGAGGGAAACCTGTTTCAGACTTCCAGAGATTTGAGACTGGGACGGAGGTTCACCTTCCAGCAGGACAATGACCCTAAGCATACTGCTAAAGCAACACTTGAGTGGTTTAACGGGAAACATTTAAATGTCTTGGAATGGCCTAGTCAAAGCCCAGACCTCAATCCAATTGAGAATCTGTGGTATAACTTAAAGATTGCTGTACACCAGCGGAACCCATCCAACTTGAAAGAGCAGGAGCAGTTTTGCCTTGAAGAATGGGCAGAAATTCCAGTGGCTAGATGTGCCAAGCTTATAGAGACATACCCCAAGAGACTTGCAGCTGTAATTGCTGCAAAAGGTGGCTCTACAAAGTATTGACTTTGGTAGGGTAAATAGTTTTCTGTTTTTTTTGTCTTATTTCTTGTTTGATTCACAATAACAAATATTTTGCATCTTCAAAGTGGTAGGGATGTTGTGTAAATCAAAGGATACAAACCCCCCAAAAAATCAATTTTAATTCCAGGTTGTAAGGCAACAAAATAGGAAAAATACCAAGGGGGGTGAATACTTTCGCAAGCCAGTGTGCATACAGGACCATCTTCCCTGTCCTGCCTACCCATGTCCCCTCTTCTCGCCCCCAAACCTCCTCCACAACTCACCCTTCTGTCTCGTCTCGTAACCCTTGTTATGAAGTAGCCTGTGGAAACGGCAAGCTTACAAATAAAGGAAAATAGCTTGGTGCACATTGTAACACACAGAAGTTAAATGCATAACATTCATAAGTAGAGGTGTTGGAAATCAAAACAGTGGCTGCCAGCAATGTTGAATATTTAATAAGCCAATATACCCAGAACCATAAAGAAAATAAACAGCATGGAACATTAATACCCAGAATTATCAATGCAGCTTCGATGACATGTTGCTAATGCCTTTATGAATATTCCACATTAAAGAGCGAGAGAGAGGAAGGGAGAGAGATGTGTTTCTCTGGCAAAGATATCATTTTCTGCCCCTGTCTGACAATCTGGCAATTGTATTGAATAAAATGTTACAATTGATTAGGCTCTGAAAGCGCTGTAAACAGAGCCAGGTAATATATGTATTGTGTATTATTATCCAGCGCTGAATGGGAGATTGCATGGTGCGTGGTTCAGACGGCTTCAGTCCCATGGGTACAGATAATGACACACTCATACGCATGTACACTACAGGTCAAACGCTTGGAAACACCTACTCATTCAAGAGTTTTTCTTTAGTTTGACTATTTTCTACATTGTAGAATAATAGTGAAGACATCAAAACTAAAACTGCTCAAGTGCATTAAGAAGGAAAGAAATTCCACAAATTAACTTTTAAGAAGGGCCAACTGTTAATTGAAATGCATTCCAGGTGACTACCACATGAAGCTGGTTGAGAGAATGCCAAGAGTATGCAAAGCTGTCATCAAGGCAAAGGGGTGGCTATTTGAAGAATCTCATATATAAAATATATTTAGATTTGTTTAACACTTTTTTGGTTACATGAGTCCATATGTGTTATTTCATAGTTTTGATGTCTTCACTATTATTCTACAATGTAGTTCGATTCTTTCGTTGACATCATTCCCAATGTTATAGATAGTCACATTAGTCTCAGACCCCACACAGTCTGACCTATCCCCATCCCTCTGTGTGTTTCAGGAATGTGAGCTCTGCTGGAGAGGAGGCCAGGAGGAGGATGAGAGAGTGTGACGGACTGACAGATGCTCTCCTCTACGTCATACAGACCGCTTTGGGCAGCAACGACATTGACAGCAAGGTATGTGTGTTGTGTGTGTGTGTGTGTGTGTGTGTGTGTGTCCATCAGTTCAACAGTAGATAAACAGCTTTGTGCATGGCTACCTTCTCGAGGTTGATGCAGCTCGGTCTCTCTAAATGGCATTTCTTAATCATTGTCTAACATCCCGCCCATCTCTGCTCTGATGTCTCCACGGTAGTGAGGATTGATTGGCATGCACTGGGGCCAGTGGCCATTGTCATTGACTGGTCCCAAGTTATTAGCAGACACTGACAGGGTGATACTTTTCATTGTTTTTGTGGACTTTATGTTCTCCTGGTATCTCTTTCTTTCTTCCCCTATTCTGTCTTTCTATTTCTTAACCACTTTCTCTACCTCCCTCTTTCATTCTCTACCTCCCTCTTTCTTTCTCTACCTCCCTCTTTCTTTCTCTACCTCCCTCTTTCTTTCTCTACCTCCCTCTTTCTTTCTCTACCTCCCTCTTTCTTTTTCTACCTCCCTCTTTCTTTCTCTACCAGTATCCTGTCACTCTGTTCAAAAAATAAAATTAAATATGTTGTTTACCTCTGGAGTTGTATACCTGTTGTTTACCCCATGAGTTTTTTAACCTGTTGTTTACCTCTGAAGTTGTTTACCTGTTGTTTACCTCTGGAGTTGTTTATCTGTTGTTTACCTCTGGAGTTGTTTACCTATGGAGTTGTTTATCTGTTGTTTACCAATGGAGTTGTTTACCTGTTGTTTACCGATGGAGTTGTTTACCTGTTGTTTACCTATGGAGTTGTTTATCTGTTGTTTACCGATGGACTTGTTTACCTGTTGTTTACCGATGGAGTTGTTTACCTGTTGTTTACCTCTGGAGTTGTTTATCTGTTGTTTACCTCTGGAGTTGTTTACCTGTTGTTTACCTATGGAGTTGTTTACCTGTTGTTTACCGATGGAGTTGTTTACCTGTTGTTTACCTCTGGAGTTGTTTACCTGTTGTTTACCTCAGGAGTTGTTTACCTGTTGTTTACCTCTGGAGTTGTTTACCTGTTGTTTACCTCAGGAGTTGTTTACCTGTTGTTTACCTCAGGAGTTGTTTACATCTGATGTTTTCAGAGGAAAATAACTATCTTCTTCACTCCTCTAACAGTTCCAACAGCTCTGGCCCAAGGTCTGTTCTTATTGGATCCAGTTGGAGCGACTTCGTGTTTCTATTACGTCTGTAATGTCATTGAAAGCATATAGTCAGTATTCTGTTCAATTACATCCATTATAGTTGTTTGTGTAAATGATCAGTCTGAGAGACACTTCTATAAAACAGACAGAGTCGTCCGAGATGACTGATGATTTTTCTTAGCTATTTCCAAGTGGTTTACTTTCCATATTCCTCCCATTCGCCCCGTTTATTAGTGATACTTCACAGAGGCACACGCACACACATACCCCCCTCTGCTGTTTTGGCTGTGTCCTCTTCTAACACCATGTTAAATGGAGCGTGAGACGATGCTTCGGGCTCAGTCATTTTTCCTCATTTGAAATAATTTCTTTAATATCATTTGAAAGTTAGAGCACATCACGATTCATGGATGGAATTAGGCACTCTTCCTTTTAAGTGCTCCTCCACACACATACACAAACACACGTGCACACACACGCACGCACATACACATTTTGGCAGGGTGGGAAGTTAGCTCTTGTGGGAAGTTATATCCTGACCCCCCCCCCCCCCCCTTCCCCTTCTGTAGACCATAGAGAACTGTGTGTGTATCCTGCGTAACCTGTCCTACCGACTGGCAGCGGAGACGTCTCAGGGCCAGCAGCTTGGTTCAGAGGAGCTGGACGGTCTGCTATGTGACGCCAACGGACGTGACGGAGAGACCTCAGGCTGCTGGGGCAAGAAGAAGAAGAAGAAGAAGGGTCAGGATCAGGTGGGGAAGTTACACACACAGAGAGAGAGAGAGAGAGAGGCACCGACACACTCTATCACACACGCATACACACACATATGTGCATAATGACCGTGTACATATTTTGATATTAATGGAACGAAATGCTTTAGAACGTGCCCCTACCACCTGTATGTAATTATCAGGAAGAATTGACATTCGCGATCTCTCCCAATCTGCAACCGTGACCAATGACCTTACACCTTATTGATTTGTAAATTCAACAAACCAATCGGAATACATAAACATCA
Organism: Coregonus lavaretus; assembly: GCF_964263955.1. NCBI lineage: Eukaryota > Metazoa > Chordata > Actinopteri > Salmoniformes > Salmonidae > Coregonus > Coregonus lavaretus. Next base: position 4,588 of record NW_028158849.1, on the reverse strand, counting down.
AAATACATATTTCTTAAGTGGAAGAATAACCAACCATGTTACACAACACAGACAGTGCAGACACACAGACAGTGCAGATATACATACAGTGCAGACAGATAGTGCAGATAGATAGTGCAGACAGATAGTGCAGACAGACAGACAGTGCAGACAGATAGTGCAGATAGATAGTGCAGACATACAGACAGTGCAGACAGACAGATAGTGCAGACAGATAGTGCAGACAGATAGTGCAGACAGACAGACAGTGCAGACAGATAGTGCAGATAGACAGCGCAGACAGACAGACAGTGCAGACAGATAGTGCAGACAGACAGACAGTGCAGACAGATAGATAGTGCAGACAGAGAGTGCAGATAGACAGCGCAGACAGACAGACAGTGCAGACAGATAGTGCAGATAAACAGTGCAGACAGACAGACAGTGCAGACAGACAGTGCAGACAGACAGACAGTGCAGACAGATAGATAGTGCAGACAGAGAGTGCAGATAGACAGCGCAGACAGACAGACAGTGCAGACAGATAGTGCAGATAAACAGTGCAGACAGACAGACAGTGCAGACAGACAGTGCAGACAGACAGACAGTGCAGACAGACAGAGCAGACACACAGATGCTATATGGTACAAGCTCCCTCCGAGCCATATCATATCAAGCTCCCTCCGAGCCATATCATATCAAGCTCCCTCCGAGCCATATCATATCAAGCTCCCTCCGAGCCATATCATATCAAGCTCCCTCCGAGCCATATCATATCAAGCTCCCTCCGAGCCATATCATATCAAGCTCCCTCCGAGCCATATCATATCAAGCTCCCTCCGAGCCATATCATATCAAGCTCCCTCCGAGCCATATCATATCAAGCTCCCTCCGAGCCATATCATATCAAGCTCCCTCCGAGCCATATCATATCAAGCTCCCTCCGAGCCATATCATATCAAGCTCCCTCCGAGCCATATCATTTGTTCACTGCAGGGATGTTCTGAAGGGAATCAAAGCAAAAGCTTCAAACAGAGAACATTAAAAGACCACAAACTCCTTTAGTATGTGTAACCTGGGAGATTAGCATTCTTTATTTTATCTTCTTTCCTCTTAGGGGGTCGATGTAATATTGCAGATAGATTGTAGCTTCCATCAATGTAATTGTCTGCATCACTAACAATCCCCCATATTATTTTTGTAAATATATAAATTATATATATATATATATTTTAATATATTTCCTTTATTATTTTACCATAACCCTACCACCCCTCCCCTAATTTGAGTAAACTAATGGACAACAACACTTAGGCTTCTACTTCCAGCTACATTTTACAGACACAGTATATTTTACGATAGTTATCTTTAGTTTGTTTTTAGCCTTCAGCTCCACTCAACCCCTCCCATCTATCTCTGAACACCATCCAGTTTTGATTTGTATTTGTCATATATTTTTCTAACCTTTCTTCCCTTCAACACACTCCATGCATCAGTCACTACTACTGCTGCTTTACTATTCGCTCAGATCCCTCCCCACGGACCAATCGTATGCTCTGTTCCTCACAAGCCATGAAGGCTCTGTCCAATCAACTCTCATTGCAAACAGTGAAAAACACAAAATGTCTCCAAAAAGTTTTCACCACATTCAGAACTGCTGTTAGGGCATATTTTCTTCACTGTTTCAGTTGTATTTACGTTTTGAAGATCTTCTACCATAAAACCTCTAGGGGAATGGGAATGTATACAACATGCATCACGCCTTTAGCGCCTCCAATCGTGAAGATGTAGGGAACTATGGCTGAAAACATTAAAGGGCACCTCTTTGATTGTTTGATCAAAGAGAAAAGTGTTCTCTCTATAGCATATAGACTCTGAGCTGTTGCTAGGAGGGTATGCTGCCTAGTCGTATTGTACAGAGAAGTGGGAAACATATACATTGCTAATGAAGGCCACTGAGATAGCTGGGGAGAAAGAATACTTTAGGGGATGTACATTATGGATTCCTGACCTCTCTCTCTCTCTCACTCCCTGTCTTTATCTTCCTTTTCCTGTCATCATCCTTCCTTTGTCCTTCCTCTCTACCCCTCCTCCAGTGGGACGGTGTAGGTCCTCTCCCAGACTCAGCTGACCCTCCTAAAGGAGTCCAGATGTTATGGCACCCGTCCATAGTGAAGCCCTACCTCACCCTGCTGTCAGAGTGCTCCAACCCTGATACACTGGAGGGAGCAGCAGGCGCACTGCAGAACCTGGCTGCAGGCAGCTGGAAGGTATGGTGGACCATCAGTCTGTCTCCTATTCTCTTTACAGGGGTGCATCAGTCTAAGGCTTCCCTCACCTGTCTGTCAGTTTTAACTGCCCCAACCCCCCAGTGGTGCGTCAGTCTAACTCTTCCCCCTCTCTCATCTCTCTCCAGTGGTCCGTCAGTCTAACTCTTCCCCCTTTCTCATCTCTCTCCAGTGGTCCGTCAGTCTAACTCTTCCCCCTCTCTCTCCACTGGTCCGTCAGTCTAACTCTTCGCCCTCTCTCATCTCTCTCCAGTGGTCCGTCAGTCTAACTCTTCCCCCTCTCTCATCTCTCTCCAGTGGTCCGTCAGTCTAACTCTTCCCCCTTTCTCATCTCTCTCCAGTGGTCCGTCAGTCTAACTCTTCCCCCTCTCTCTCCACTGGTCCGTCAGTCTAACTCTTCGCCCTCTCTCATCTCTCTCCAGTGGTCCGTCAGTCTAACTCTTCCCCCTCTCTCATCTCTCTCCAGTGGTCCGTCAGTCTAACTCTTCCCCCTCTCTCATCTCTCTCCAGTGGTCCGTCAGTCTAACTCTTCCCCCTCTCTCCTCTCTCTCCATTGATCCATCAGTCTTACTATTCCCCCTCCTGTTTGTCAGTCTTATTCTTCCCTCTCTCTCTCTCTAGTTGTGGGTCCGTTAGTGTAATTCTTCCCCCTCTCTATCTCCAGTGGTCCTTCAATCTAACTCTTCCCCATGTCTCTTCAGTGGTCTGTCAGTCTAACTCCTCCCCCTCTCTCTCTTGTTGTGGGTCAGTCAGCCTAACTCTTCCCCCTCTCTCTTCTCTCTCCAGTGGTCCGTCAATCTAACTCTTCCCCCTCTTTCCTCTCTCTCCAGTGGTCTGCCAATCTAACTCTTACCCTCTCTCTCCAGTGGTCCGTCAGTCTATTTCTTCCCCTCTCTCTCCAGTGGTCCGTCAGTCTAACTCTACCCCCTCTCCCCTCTCTCTCCAGTGGTCCGTCAGTCTAACTCTACCCCTCTCTCTCCAGTGGTCCGTCAGTCTAACTCTACCCCCTCTCCCCTCTCTCTCCAGTGGTCCGTCAGTCTAACTCTACCCCCTCTCCCCTCTCTCTCCAGTGGTCCTTCAGTCTAACTCTTCCCCTCTCTCTCCAGGTGTCCGTCAGTCTAATTCTCCCCCCTCTCCTCTCTCTCCAGTGGTCAGTGTATATCCGGGCAGCGGTGCGTAAAGAGAAGGGTCTTCCTATCCTGGTGGAGTTGTTGAGGATAGACAATGACCGTGTGGTGTGTGCCGTGGCCACCGCACTCAGGAATATGGCCCTGGACGTCAGAAACAAAGAACTGATAGGTAAGACACACACACACAAACACACTCACACACACTCATAAACACACACACATACACTTCACAGTGCAGCAGCTCTGGCCACCTGTGGGTTGTCAGTGTAACTGAGTAATTGCAGTAGAGGAGCCTTCAGTGGTGGCTGTAAATGAAGCAGCTCAATGGAGTCAGATGGACTTTGAAACAGAGACTTTGATGGTGAATGTGAAGCGCACGGCTAATGACGGTCTGCTAGTCCCATTGTACAGGCCTCACAAGTCAACCTCAACACAGAGAGATGGAGCTCAGCCTCTCATTAACACTGCCTCGGTGTGTGTGTGATTTTCTGTGTGTGTGATTTTCTGTGTGTGTGTGTTTCTGTCTATGTGTGTGTGTGTGTGTGTGTTTCTGTGTGTTTGTGTGTGTGTGTCCGTGTGTGTCTGTGTACGTATACGTGCTCTCGCAGTGACATCACTGACAACCAATTGATCTCTCTCTAATCATCTTGGCTTCCTGGTGTGCTATATGGTTTCCATGGCAACCCATCCCCCCCATCGTCTCAGGCGGTTGTCTTCCAGAGCCCCTAGGAATTCTCAACCAAGGCTGGTGATTGGCAAGAAACGCCCATTGTTGCTGAGCTAGAAATTCCAATGGTTGCGATTGGTAAGCCGGGCATTCTAATAGTTGCTATGCTTGGTATTCTGCTGGTGACTATGGTTGTCTTCTTTGGAACCTACGGGTCAATAATGAGCTCTTTGGCACAGTGCAGATATGGTCAAGGGATGCATTTTCCCAAACCACAGATCTAGGATCAGTACTCTACAACCAATTCTAACCATAATCATTAGGGGGATGAATACAATCTGATCAGTTACAACCTTTACCTACTCCTTGTAGTATGTGTTAAATATGATGGTAGAAGCCATCACCCAGCTTGGAGCTTTAACAGAAAGACACAGTGTTTTGTTCTGTGCACCGTAAGAGACGCCAGGCTGAATAATGTAATTCACAAGAAAACAATGTATAACACTGTTTACCTACGGCTCATA